>NW_027200034.1:0-2500 GCF_038502225.1 Cherax quadricarinatus
TGATGAAGCTTTTGAAATGTTTGAGGAGAAAGCTAAACTGCTGGTGAAAGACTACAGTTACCGGGCTGATCATCAGCGGTCAAGGAAGAGGAAACGCAATTTTGAAGAGCCAGACAATGAAATTGTGTTGCTACCAAGGCAGAAATGTGAGACAGCTACATACTTCGTCATTCTGGATTCACTGATTACAGAATTGGTGAAAAGAAAAGAAATCTACCAGAATCTCAATGACAAGTTTGGATTTCTGTTCAAAATTACTACTATGCCAGATGCAGAATTGAGAGAAGCTGCATTAAAGTTGCAACAACACCTTTCAGCAGATGTTCAGGACACATTTGTTGAAGAAATAGTTCATTTTTCTGGGTATATGAATCAGATTAAAGCTCCACCTGAAAAATGTGCACCCTCAGCTGCTTTGAAACATTTAAGAAATGCAGGTATCTCAGAAACCTTCCCTAATGTTGACATAGTGTATCGCCTTTACCTAACACTTCCAGCTAATCATTGTCCTCATCGCCTCCGAGCCGTGTGGACGAGCTGCGCAGACGCTCCTGTTTGAGTTTGTTTTGCGCAGTTTACCTGATTGAGCTGCCCCTAGCGTTGGTTGGTGGAAACTTTATTTTCTCCAACATGGCGCTGAATAGCAGAAGAAGAATCAACACTGTCTGCATTGAGATGATCCGTGGTGCTGTCACAGGATCCAACATGGATTTATTATTACCAGCGATCATTCGCGATACCTATGGTATAGCAAATGAGGAGATATGTGGTGTCGCATTAAATGGAATGACAAGAATCTTCGTTAAAATGACGTCTGCACAAGTCTACGAGGCAGTGGTCGACAAGTATCAGGAGACCATCATACCGGTTAATACAGCTGTGTCGGTGAGACTTCATGATGTATCTCGACATTACACCTGGGTGAAAATCAGGAATGTGCCTTTTGAGGCGACTGATTTTGATATTACCAGTGAACTGCGTACTTATGGGACGGTTCACGTAGCCACAGCAGGGAGATGGGCAACTGGACCGTATGCAGGTGCGCTGGAAGGCGCGTATACAGTTAAAATGACTCTTCGACACCCTATTCCTTCATATATTGTGTTGAAAGAATTAAGGACTCAAGTCTATGTAACGTATGCGGGGCAACAACGTACGTGTCGGCTATGTGGGTCATATGACCACATCGCGGCGCAGTGTGGGAAACGAAGTGGGTACCCGGCACAACAGCAACGGCAACAGCAGCAACAGCAGCCAGTGGACGAGGTTGGCGATGAGCGAGAACAGTCTCTTGCTACACCGCCCCAACAACGGTTGTCATGGAGTGAGGAGGTGGACAAAGAAAAGGAGCTCGAATCGCCAATTGTAACGCTTCAAGGAGAATCTCAGTCATTGGACATACATAAGGTTTTTGAGGAGAGACTACCTAATATGGGTGAAGAAGTGGCGGCGTCTTTGGTAAAGGCGTTGGATGACTTGTTAGAGGAATCGGTCCTAGATCAGGTGGAAGACCCAGGCTTAGTTCTGGGGAAGGCTGTGAATGATGATATGGCAGAAGATGACGGTTTGTCGACGAGAGAGTCTAAAGGATTGAAGGTGCATGCAGTAGAGGTGGAGGTGCATCAGGACGGTCCTTTCAGATGTCAAAATGCAGGTGGAGGGCGGGACACGAAAGAGGACTGCAGCATCATCGGATTCTGATGATGTGCTAACTCCTGCCCAACGCCCTGGGAAAAAGTCTTGGGTGGAGGTACAGAAGAGAGGGAATGGTGAACCCAAGGATCAAGGGATTGCAAAGGTGATTCCCAACAAAGGGGGGAGGGACAGAGGTGTTGCAAAACGAACTGGGGTAAAGTCAATGCCGGGGACAAAAGGAAAACCCATTTGTTGAATTCAAGTGTTTTACTATAAATATTAACGGGTTGAGAGCTGAGAGGAAGCTTAAGTGGTTTAATGAGTATTTGGTGCGACTTGGTGTGGATGTGGTATTCTTACAGGAACATAATTTTAGGCCTGGTTATGAGTTGGATATGAGTGGTTATAATGTGTACATGGAACATGCGACACGTTTGAAAGGTGGGGCTGCCATTTTGGTAAAGGAAACTAGCCCGTTTATAGTAAGGCGTAGTGAAGGGGGGGAGGGGAGGGTAATTAGAGTGGATGGAACTTGGGGTAGGGTTCCCATTAGTTTAGTATGTGTATATGGTCCGGCTGAGGGTGACGTGAGTATTAAAACTAAATTTGTTCGGGACGTGCTGGTCTATTTTTTACGTGGTTTACCGAATGTTGCAATAATAGGCGGAGATTGGAATTGCGTGATACGTCGTAAAGATGTGGAGCCCAGAGGTGCGGGGTGTTGTTTGGGTATATTGGGGGATATATTGACCGGGGTGGGGTTAAAGGATGTGTGTGGGGGGGGAGGGATGGTAGAGCATACCTTCATTAAACGAGGTTATGCGGCGAGGTTGGACCGAATGTACGTGCCTTGTGCGGTTACTGT
>NW_027200034.1:7500-25190 GCF_038502225.1 Cherax quadricarinatus
GGTACTAGAAGGTAGAATTCGAGTGGAGGAGGTAGAGGAGGCGATTTTTAGTATGAGTAAAGGAAAGGCATCAGGTATAGATGGCATTTCAAATGATTTTTATAGGGCGCATTGGGGAAGTATTAAGCATTGTTTGGCTGATGTATTAAATTGCATGCTCACGGAGGGGAGGTTAGGTATGTCACAAAGTATGGGGGTAGTTGTGTTGGTGCCCAAAAAGGGAGGGGGGAGGGGTCTGAGTGCATATAGAGCAATATCTCGTATGTGCACGGACTATAAAATCTTTGCAAAAGTTTTAGGAAACAGAATGAGGAAGGTTATGGGGTCGGTTATTCACGAGGGACAGCTAGGCATACCAGGTAGGAGCATGAGGGACGGACATGTACGTATTAGGGAGTTTTTGGAGGAATGTCAAGGGGGGGGATGTCCTCGGGCTTGACTGGCAAAATGCTTATGACTGTGTTGATAGGGATTTATTGAGGCTTATTTTATTGAAGCAGGGTTTTGGAGAGGGGATTGTAAGATGGGTTGATACCTTGTAAGTCTCGGCTATGGTACGCGTACAGGTAAACGGTAAATTGGGGCAGCCGGTCCGTATGGAAAGGGGTTTCAGGCAAGGGTGCCCCCTCTCCCAGCTGCTTTTTGCTTGTATGCAAAACCCCTTTTATGAGCTGGTGGATGGTGGTTTGAGGCATGGGATGCGGAGCAGTGACCAGGCAGCGCGTGTGGTCGGGAACGTAGATGATACCACGATTTTGTTAAAAGGGGAGGAGGATTTGCAGATCGTGGGATGGATTGTTGAGTTTTTTGGGGCAGAGTCTGGCATGTGCGTCAATAAGGCAAAATCGAAATTATTGGAGGTGGGTACATGGATGGGAGGGAGGTTGGGCGAAAGGTATGGGTGGTCAGTCGATGAGAGGGAGGGCCGAAGGGTAAACTCTGAATTGGTGGTTAACAAGGCTTTAGATCGACTTCGGGGGTTAAGAGCTGGGGATGTCTCGTTGCAACAGAGGGCAGTAGTGGTTAATACACTTGTTCATAGTAAGGTATGGGGTGTGGCTGAGGTGTACCCTTTAAGAGATATGGATATTCAGGAACTGCAGAGAAGGGTCTTACGTTATGTTTGGGGTTTCGGGAGAGCTTGGTTAAGTCAGGAGGTTGTCATGACCCATGTTCGTCATGGGGGTTTAGGTCTATTGGCTTTAGGGCCACGGGTGAAGGCCCTCTATGTAAAGCAGCGGTTCCTCAGGGCGGGCGGTGAGAAGGGCATCTGGGTGGGTCGGGTAATGATCGAAATGCGTAAATGGTGGAGCGGCAGGGGATTAATCGAGTGTGAGGACATGCTGCGTTTGTTGTTAAAGTTGAGAAATGCGCAACGGATCTGGGTGGAGCAAATGGTTAGCATATGTTGTCGTGGGGAAATTGTACAGAGATTGTCTGTTTTTCCGCTGTATAATTGGGGGGAAATATGGGAAGGATTTTGTAAGCTTAAGTTGGCACCAAGGGTTCGTGAATTGGTGTACAGATTCGTCATGGGGATTTTAGCATCAAAATAGGTCTTAAATAGGATGGGTTTGGTAAGGGAGGCGGATTGCTTGCGTTGCGGTCTCGAAGAAACAGCTTTTCATGCAGTCTTCTTTTGTGATACCTTGGACAAAGTTCGTTCGTGGTTGGGGCGGGTTTTAGATTTTCTTAGTGGGGGAAGTATTTCAACCTTACGGGCCTTAACATTGGACGTTAGCGGTGTATCAAGTGAGGTACGAAGAGCAATAATGTACGTGGTGGCTGATTTCCTCTATATCTCGTGGGGTATGCGGGAAACCGGGGGAACAGTTAGGATCAGGGCAATTGCGGCAGGTATCTACAGAACGTATTGCAGAAATAAACTCATATATGGTAGAAGTTGGGATAATAGTTTTCCTGCAAACTATCGAAGTCTTACTGTTCAAAGGTTACTGCAACTGGGGGTGGGGTTAGGCAACGGGGGCTGGACTCCCCCCGTGGTAGCACCAAACGGTATCTTCGGGACTCCAGGGTAGAGGGCGGGTTTTGGGGAGTGACGTGTATGCATTATGAATGGTACCGTGTGTCTGTGTGTGTATGGTTGTGGCGTTGTGTGGCACTGAGATCTTGGATTAATCCTAAAATGGTCATGCATCTTGATACAGATAAAAAGCAATATTTCAGTATATGTTACAGCCTCTAGCAAGACTGAATTGGTTCCCAACTATGGCCGGGGTTTGGTGAAGTATGTTGGGTCTTTCCTGGGATTCCCGTTAGGTTTAGTTTAGTCATTTGTACGCGGATGTCACGCTGATATTACCGCTAAAAGTACAACGTTATACTGGCCTTTATGGGGAATGTTCGTAAGCAGACCTTTTGGTGATGATTGTAAACTTTTGTTGAAGGGCAAAAAGTTTCATTTGCCTAAGATGTTTTGTATAAGTAGTAGCGGTCACCGCTGTGAGGGGGGGAGGGTGAGATGTATAATGTCCTATATTGTAATCTTTGGACATTCAAGTTTCTTGAGCAGCAGCTTTTGTGGGATATGTTGTTCTGTCACCCAGTGATATCACATGTGTTTTTTTTTATCATTTATGGTGCATATAGTCAGTTGATGTTCAATTAAGCACCTTTACTAATATAATTGTATACAAGTAAGGTATATTTTTTGTGGGTTTATAATTAGTTTGAGAAACTAAATATGGGGTTGGTCGGGGTATTAGGTGTCTTAGTGTTTCCTCATATGTAATCATACATGTTAGATCTGTAAAAGTCTTATGTTAATTATTAAAGGATTTTTGCATATTTTGATTCCTTTTTCAATATATGCAAAACCAAAAATAAAAAACACCATGTTCCAATTTCAAGAGTCATGTAGGTTTCTGACAGCTATTTTATATAACCATAGTACCATTGAGTGTACAATGTATTAGTTTATATGATATTTTTTTTGTATATAAAATTTTATATAATCGTAGTACCATGGAGTGTGCAATGCATTGGTTTAGGTGAAATTGCTTTTGTATATAAAATTTCATATACAATATGAATAAGACTTGTATAGTTATTTTGTGGTTAAGATATGTTCCGGTAGTCCTCTGTTTAGTTATATGTTGTCTTCTTATATAAAGTTTTCGCGTTTTTTGTTTTAAATCATTTATGTATACCATCCATGTATACTGTGTTTTTTAAATAAAATAAAAAAAAAATGTTACAAACAGTTAATGTAAGTAATATAATATTGTTATTCGTAGTGGAATTTTTTTTTTATATTTTATTTAAAAGGACACAGTACAAGATATAAATAAATAAAAGAACACAATTATTAACCGTTTGAAAATACAATGACCTACCATCAACCCCATAGCATACCACAAGTGTTACATTCATATTGTATTAAAGAATATACCATCACCGAACAATGAAACGAACAGGATAACACCTGCTCAGAAAAAACATCAACAAATTCTAAACCTACAAATCATGCCTATTATACAGTACAGTAAAACCTCCTTGCACAAAGTACACAGATGATATGATGCAGCATACGAAGGATAAAATTATACATTACAATAATTAAACAAAGGCTAACCTAACCCTACAATAAAATTGCAAAGACATACCACATTAATACTTCCCGCAAATAGCAGGAAACTCTTAACATAATAAAGAGCGAGAGAGCTCCAGCACCGAACAAAAAAAAAATTAGCAAAAACCAAAAACTCAAAAATTTTATGTCTGTGTCCACATAAATCCCCCACAACTCTGTACAATTAGACCCCTTGCACAAAGTGCACAATAAATATTATTTAACATACAAAAATTAAAATTATACAGAACATTAATTTAAACATTATGCAAACCTAAGCCTACAATAAACATTACATTGATACATCTCACAATGAAACTCCCCACATAAACACTGGGCAGGAAACACCCTCAAGTAAAAGACATAACATTATATACGCAAGTACAACCCATACAACTAACAAAATCCTAACATACGGTATCAAAACTGTCTAGTTACAGGACATAAAAACCTTATCTCCCTATTTGAAACACTAGTACATCATTGCTGATTTTTTTTTTTTTTAATTTTTTTTATATATAAACAGTCTAAAAGATAATATATAAACAAATAATTAGCATATAATTGTAATTCTCATTGCCTAAAGACTCGCCGCACTTACTTCGTGCCGGCACATACTACCCCCCCCCCCCTTTTCCTTATTATCAATGTTATTATACTGAGCGTTATCATGGGAATAAAAATTCCTCATGCACATACAGTAGTCATAATTAAAAATATTGACATACAAGTTCGTACATGTTCCATCCTTGTTTTTTCCCCAATAACACCATTGAACAAAACCAGTTTACAATCTCATAGAAACCCCATTAAGGGCATCGCACAATAAAATTGTCCACTCTTAACCTAATACCTCACTATCCATTATAATTCATATATCATTACATAACATGATTAGGTACATAGAAAAAGGTGTCATTCTATGTGATTATAAAACTGACTAAACCAAAGATCATGATTTCATATATAAAACATAGCAGAAAATTTTTCCCACAAAGCAACTGTGCAGGGTCACAGCACTTCACAAACATAAGTTATACAACGATCAAGTTAACTTGTGTGCTTATCTTAACATCATTCTGCTCTAAACCCGAGATCCCAAGGTTTAGTCATCATGGTTTTTAAGGTTATCCTGTATGCAGTGAACATAAACAGATTCCAAATCCTCATTCATCACCCTTCCACTCTATTCATAACCCTCCCACCATCCACACTACAAAGAAGCCTAAACCAACCCACCCTCATGTATCCCCCGGTAGGAGACCAACCCTTTGCCTGCCCCCTGGGTTCATGAGGAGAAGGCCCCCCACAGTGAGATTCCGGTAACCCTCCGAAAAGCTAACTACCCACCTCCCACCATAGACTTGCCTATTCCTACACATAGTTCTATAAAATCTCGCTGCTAACGCTTTTATCCTCAACTCTCCCCTAACCTCCCTCATCCCCCAAGATACATGTAAATAATCCGTCATAACATACATTAAGGCTCTACCCACATCACCCGGCACCCCAGTTACATCCAACATTAAGGCCCGTAGGAATGGCCATTGCCCCCCCCCAAAAATCTGATAACTCTCACCATCCATAACCTCACCCCCTCCAAAGAGGGACAAAAATATACCGCATGAAAGGCCGTTTCGATGTCCCCACAATGCAAGCATGAGTCCTCTCTCACAAGACCCATTTTATATAACACATCCCTAGAGGCCAATATTCCCATCAGAAAACGATATACTAACTCTCGTACCCTCGCTGGTATTCTAAGCAAACCAAACTTCCTCCATATGCTTATCCAGTCATATGTTGGATATACAGCAAGTCCTTGTAAGACACCCTTGCCTACCACAGCACCCACCATTCGTTTGACCTTTAACGTGGACACCTGTTTAACATGTAATAAAACCCTCAACATATCCTCACAATACCTCAAATCCCTTCCACACCACCATCTTCGTGCATCCTCCATTACCCTACCTACCCTGACTCCTCTATTCCCCCCAGTCCGAATATATCTTTGTTTAATATATAAAGCCATTACTCTATGACCCAATGACATCAGGCCAAGACCCCCACGTCTCCCCTCCGTCATCACCACGTCCTTGCTCAACCATGCCCTCCCAAACCCCCACACATACCTTCCTTTGGATATCTGCAATATCCTCTGCTCTTAAAGGGAACACCTCAGCCACTCCCCACACCTTACTATACACCAGAGAGTTGACCACTAAAACTCTCTGCTGTAATGTTACATCCCTAGCCCTTAAGCCTCCTAGCCTACCCAAAACCCTGCTCGTAACTAATTCCGAATTTATCTTCCTACTTTCCTGCACTTCCGCCATGTACCATATTCCACAAACCTTAATTCTGTCCACTACTGACCATCCCAACCCCTCCCCCAAGCCCCCTCCCACCCAATCCCCCACCTCTAATAGTCTCGACTTCATTAAATTAACTCTCATACCCGTGGCGTCCCCAAAAATCTGAATGATTCCACCAACTTTCCTTAGATCTTCCTCATACCTTACCAGCACGGTAGTATCATCTACGTACCCCACAATCCCCCCCCCTCCCACCCCCCCTAATCCCATGTTCAATCATCACCTCATCCACCAGCCCATAAAATGGATTCTGTACACAGGCAAACAATAACTGAGAGAGTGGACAGCCCTGCCTCAAACCTCTCTCCATCAGTACTGGGTCCCCCAACTTACCATTAACCTGTACCCTAATAACTGCTCCCTCATACAAGGTTTGCACCCATCTCACCACCTTCTCCCCCAAACCCAGCTGTTCCAAACAAACTTTTAAGAAATCCCTATTCACACAATCATACGCATTAGCCCAATCTAATCCAAGTATTCCCCCTCCGGTGCAGTCCTCAATAAAATCCCTTATGTGACTATGCCCGTCCCTCATACTTCTTCCCGGAATGCCAAACTGTCCCCCATGTACCACTGATCCTAGAACCTTCTTCAGTCTATTGCCCAGAATTTTAGCATAAATTTTATAATCTGCACACATTAAGGATATTGCTCTATAATCATTCAATACTTTCCCATCCTTCTTCTTCGGCACCAACACAACGATCCCTGTTTTCTGGGTCTTCCCCATCCTCCCACTGCTCCACATATGATTCAAGACTTCCACTAACCCATACCTAATGCATTCCCAATAAACTCTATAAAAATCATTCGGTATTCCATCAATGCCCGGCGTCTTACCCTGACTCATCCCGTAAACCGCCTCCCCCACCTCCTCCTCACTAATACTACCCTCCAGCATTTCCTGTTCCTCTTGTCCCAATACAATAGTATTCTGCATAACCCCAAATACCTCCTCACTGACAACTTCCTTGTTCCTCCTCCATTTCTCCCTAAACCAATAATCAGCATAACCACTAATATCATCTGTATCAGTAAGACCTTGACCCACCACATAACCCCCCCCCCATCAGCGACCACTAGATGCGCTATGGTAGTCACCATCTGCCTTTCCCTAAATTTTCTCAGGACATAACCTGATGGTCGATCACCCTTTAACACCTCCTCTAATCCTGCCCTAACTCTAATCGCGTTAAACCTTTCATTATGTAATCCTTCAATCCTACTCCTTAAGCCATCCACCTCACCTCGCACATCTTCCCTTCCCCCCCTGTCATAAACAGCATTCAGCTGTCCCTCCAGGTAGTTTTGCAAACCATATCTCCACCTTGCCTGTTCCTTTCCACGTATCCTAAAAAACTCTGCTATTGCTGTCTTTGCTCGCATCTCCCACCAGTCAAGCAAATCCATCCCACCATCCCTACCCTCCCAGCAATGTCTCCACCATTCCTCAAAGGATGAGCCTTCATCCCCCTCCTGCAGAAGCCTCACATTCAATTTCCAATACCCAGCATATATGCGAACTATACCATCCACCCGCAGATCAGCTATCACCGCCCTGTGATCCGAAAAACCGACATCAAAAGCCCTCACTCTCTCCACACCAATCCCCTGCATCACATATATCCTATCTAACCTCGCCCCATAATTCCCACGAATAAACGTGTGCTCCACCCCATACTCCCCCCTGCCCACCACATCTACAACACCTACATCCCTCAACACATCCCGTAGTGCACCCAAAACACATCCTGCCCCCCTCGGCGTCACATCCCCATACCTAATCACACAGTTCCAATCACCTCCAATTACAGTTATGGAAGGTAAACCCCGCAAATAATACATCAAAACATCACGTACAAAATCAACTTTGACTAACATTGTTACATGCCGGCATATATACACCAATGAAACATACTCTCCTCACCCCCCAGTGCCCATCTACCCTTACAACCCTCCCCCCTCCCCCCTCCTCCCAACCCATGACACGCAATGGGCTGGTCTCCTTTACAGCTACTGCTACCCCTCCTTTTAATTGCAAAGCATTACTGACAAACATTTTATAACCCCTCAAACTCAATTCATTCCCTAACCTATGGTTATGCTCCTGCAAAAAACATACATCCACATCAAACCTTCGTAAAAACCACTCTAACCAAACCCTTTTTACCTCAGATTTAAGCCCATTGACATTTATTGTGACACACTTGAATTTGCTAGAAGAGGGGGCTTACCCCTATGCCGCTGTATCTTACTCACTTCACCTTTCTCAGTACCTGTACCATTTTTATCCTTTTTTCTAACCTGGCCTCCAGCCCCTCCTTGCCCCCCCCCCCACTGATCTTCCCCGGTACACCCCCTCCCCTGCCTACCTTTTCCCCTACAACTACCCATGACTTCTTCCCGGGTCTCTGCCCAGGTGTTAAAACCTCATCGAGGTCAAAAGCACCCGCAGTCCTTTTTCGTGAGCTCTCACTCACACACAAATCTACTTCCTGCACGTCCTCCTGATGGACTTCCACCACCACTTCCATGTCCTCTCTGGCATTCCTCGAACCCTTCACCTGTTCCTGCTGCTCAACCATCAGCTGTATCTCACTTGACTTCTCAGGACCATCCTCCCCGGCCACCGTCTCATCGAAGAACTCCTTCAGCACCGCATCCAGCAACTTCTCCTGGGTAGACTCTTCCACGTCCACCCGTCCCTCAGGCGATGGGGGCCCCTCCTCTGTCACCTCTGGGATGGTAACACAGGTACCGACCGTCGATACTTTCCATTCTACCTCTTCACTCCATCGACCACTCGTCACTGGTTCCACCTCTCCCAACTCAGGCATCAACTCACATGGTCTCTGCTCCACTGCCAACGTACCAGGAGCCCTGGTAGGCTGCCTTCTAGGACAGTGAGCTGCCATATGATCATATGAGCCACAAAGTCGACAGGTCTTTCTCTGGCCGGCATAGTGTACAAAAACCTGCGTCCTGGACTCCACCAACATGACGTAGGACGGTATAGGCCTAGCCAACGTCATTTTGAGGGTATAAGAGCCCTCAGGTCGTCCCTTATATGGCCCTTCTGTCCATACTCCCATCGTTGCCGAATGAACTTTACCGTAGTTGTTGAATACCTCCTGTATACTATACGCCGTCGCCTCGAAAGGGACATTCCTGACCTTCACCCACGTATAGTACCTGGATACGTCATGCATAACGACGTCCACTGCCGAGTTCACCGTCACCTTCCTCTCCTGATACTCTTCAACAAGTCTGTCGTAGACGCCGGTACGATTCAGTTTTAGGAATACTCTGGTCATCCCATTCAAGGCAACACCATATACTTCCTCGTTGGGGACACCATAGGCGTCCCTGATGATAGCAGGTAGCAATGTATGCATCGTTGCTCCAGTAAGCGTGCCACGTACCAGCTGTATACAAACAGTGTTAATCCGTTGTCCCACTCGGTACGCCATTTTTTTTGTATATAAAATTTTTATATACCCATAGTACCATTGAGTGTATTTTTGTATATAAAATTTTTATATACCCATAGTACCATTGAGTGTGTTTTTGTATATAAAATTTTTATATACCCATAGTACCATTGAGTGTGTTTTTGTATATAATTTTTTTATATACCCATAGTACCATTGAGTGTGTTTTTGTATATAAAATTTTTATATACCCATAGTACCATTGCATTAGTTTATATGACATTCTTTTTGTATATAGAATTTCATATACAATATGAATAAGACTGTCAGGTTTTGTTACATAGTTATCTGGTGTTTATTGTATTGATCCGGTAGTCCTCTGTTTAGTTATATATATGTGGTTGTCTTATATAAAGTTATCATGTTTTTTTTTTTGTTTTAAAGCAATTATGTATGCCATACATGTATACAGTGTTTTAAGTCAATTATGTATAAATTACATGTATTCTGTGTTTTTTAAATAAAATATAAAAAAAAAAAGTTCTCGTACCAAGCCTCCGCATACACACACATCCCCTTCATGGTTTGTATCTCCTGCCCTGCTCTATAATTCCCAACCATCTCCGTTACCTCTAAACTTGGGATAGCCGTCACCGCCTGCCTTTGCTTTTGATGCCGCAAAACACACGCTGACAGCTTGTCGCCCCAAAGCACTTCTTCCACCCCCCGCCCATAGCAACCTCTTAACCTATCCTCTAAATAGTTAGCCAGTCCATATTTTACATTATTAATACGTTTTCCTTCTCTCACCTAAAACTTTCTAATCCTTTCCTTTGAAACACAATCCCACCATGTTACAATATCATCCACTCCCTGTTCTTCCACACTAAGCTCCTTCCATAGGACCGAAAACCCCCTCCAACCCCTCATCATCCCCTAACACACTTACATTTAATTTCCAATAACTTCTATATATGTCCGCGAGCGTCCCCCATCCAACCTCCACCACCACTGCCCTATGATCTGACATTGTAGCCTCAACAGTACTGAACGATTTCACATCCACTCCCTGAGAAAGGTACACTCTATCTAGTCTCGCAGCATATCCACTCCTAACAAACGTATATTCAGTCTCCCACACTGCCCCCCGAAAGGCATCACATAACCTAACATCTCTTAATAAATCCCTAAGAGCCACAGACATATATCCAGACCCTTTTGGGTCCACATCAGCCACCCTGATTACACTATTCCAGTCCCCACCAACTATTGCCACCTCTGGCAGTGCACTTAAGAAAAACACAAGATCCTCACACACAAAATCTTTCTTTACCTGTATGTTATTTTCTGCCGGCGCATACACACTCACAAAAGACACACGCTTACCCATCCACCACCCATCCACACGAAACACCCTCCCTCCCCCCCCCTACCCCCCCCCTACCCCCTCGCTTCTCTGCAAAACAAACGGGCTCGTCTCCCTGATTAAAATACCCACACCTTTTAGATGGGGAGATGGCAGGGTAACTACTCGAAATCCTGTAACCTCCAACACCCTACCCTCTTTAAAATTGTGCTCCTGCAGGAACACAACATCCACCCTAGATTTATTTAGGAAATTACGAAACCAATCTCTCTTCATACTGCTACATAACCCATTAACATTTACAGACATACACCTAAAGCCTTTTAAAGTTTCCACCCCTGCCTCCTCTCATCACTCTTTACAACCCCAGAGCTTGAATTTAAGTTTGACACGTTCAGAGTGCTCTCTTTCCTCCCCCCTTCTTCCGGTGCCTCCTATCGTGGCTACCACCACCTACGCCACTACCTTCACACTCCACCTCAGTCTGTTTCCCAGGCCTTTGTGCAGACGTTAGGACGTCATCAGAATCTGATGTAGCCGCCCTCTTTCTCGTGGCAATCACGTTACACATGTCTTGGTCAGGTGTTGCCTCTAGATGAACCTCCACCTCCACCTGAGGATGGTTTAGTGATTCAACGGACGACTCCAAACCACCATCACGTTCCAAAATATCACGTTCCCGACTTTCTGGAAGCGACGATTCTCCGATGACACCTAGCTCAGGTGTAACGTCCCCCTGGGGCGGTGACAAAGTCTTCAAAACCTCGACCAATTCCTCCTCAATCTCCAGAACCTTTTCATGTAATTGCTGCTCCTCCTTATCCAGAGGAGGCGACACCTGAACAGGCAGCTGGGGGAGGGATTCCAACACACCGCCAGTCCTGTGTGCCCGATCCACTATCTCACTCCACAAGACACCACGCCCTCCATCCGATGCTTGTTCCTCACCTGCCACCTTTGAAGCAGGGGCTGCGACATCCACCACAGGTCCAGGCACACGTCTTCGCTTGTCACAGTTCGCCGCTATGTGATTATACTCACAACATAGGCGGCACGTACGTCGTCGCCCTGGGTACATAACCATAACCTGCGTCTGGAATTCTTGTAGTTAAACATAAGACGGTATTGGGTGCCTCAAAGTCATTTTGAGGTTGAATGAACCCTCTGGCAGACCAGCATAGGCGCCTGCAGCCCACGTACCATGTTGAGCATAATGCAACGTCCCATACGTCTCAAAAACTTCCCTGATATCCGCCTCGTCCGCCTCAAAGGGAACGTTGCGTAACTTAATCCACGTATAATGCCGTGAAACATCTATCATTCTCACACTGACAGTTGGTGTGACGTTAAGACTCACGTCCTGAAACCGGGAGACCAACGATTCGTAAACCGTTGCCGTGAGCAGTTTGACGAAAATTCTTTGGCCTCCATTTAATGCTACTCCATATAAATCACCATCTTGTCTCCTGGATGATCTTTAGCAATAAGACTTGCGCCGAACTAGGCGTTATCAGTCCTTGAAGTAGCTCAATGCCGACAGTATTTATCCGGCGTCTCACATTAACTGCCATTTTGACAACCGCAGTGCACCTATGTTGTCAGCAGCAGCGCGACAGCACCACTTCACACCACTGCAGCCAGGTAACTGAACCTTCGTAATTGATACCGAAAAGTGGTATATAAAGACACGTAAACAAACAATAGGACATATTTATTAGAAAACATTTCGGTTCTGGGACTTTGATCACTTCTAACATACAAAGATCAATTACAACAAATTACTGTATGTATTGTGTTGAAAGTGAGGTATGAGAGACTGGTAGTGATCTGACGAGAGTGCAAATGAGATTTTGAGATCTCGAGATGGTGTCAAGTTGCCCATGAGGTCACGTGTTTCGTGTGTTGTGATGTATAGAACATAAGAACATAAGAAAGGAGGAACACTGCAGCAGGCCTGTTGGCCCATACTAGGCAGGTCCTTTACAATTCATCCCACTAACAAAACATTTGCCCAACCCAATATTCTATTCTACCCTAGAAATAAGCTCTGACGTGCAAGTCCCACTCAAATCCAACCCCTCTCACTCATGTACTTATCCAACCTAAATTTGAAACTACCCAAAGTCCTAGCCTCAATAACCCAACTAGGTAGACTGTTCCACTCATCAACTACCCTATTTCCAAACCAATACTTTCCTATGTCCTTTCTAAATCTAAACTTTTTTATTTTTTTTTATTATCACACTGGCCGATTCCCACCAAGGCAGGGTGGCCCGAAAAAGAAAAACTTTCACCATCATTCACTCCATCACTGTCTTGCCAGAAGGGTGCTTTACACTACAGTTTTTAAACTGCAACATTAACACCCCTCCTTCAGAGTGCAGGCACTGTACTTCCCATCTCCAGGACTCAAGTCCGGCCTGCCGGTTTCCCTGAACCCCTTCATAAATGTTACTTTGCTCACACTCCAACAGCACGTCAAGTATTAAAAACCATTTGTCTCCATTCACTCCTATCAAACACGCTCATGCATACCTGCTGGAAGTCCAAGCCCCTCGCACACAAAACCTCCTTTACCCCCTCTCTCCAACCTTTCCTAGGCCGACCCCTACCCCGCCTTCCTTCCACTACAGACTGATACACTCTTGAAGTCATTCTGTTTCGCTCCATTCTCTCTACATGTCCGAACCACCTCAACAACCCTTCCTCAGCCCTCTGGACAACAGTTTTGGTAATCCCGCACCTCCTCCTAACTTCCAAACTACGAATTCTCTGCATTATATTCACACCACACATTGCCCTCAGACATGACATCTCCACTGCCTCCAGCCTTCTCCTCGCTGCAACATTCATCACCCATGCTTCACACCCATATAAGACCGTTGGTACAACTATACTCTCATACATTCCCCTCTTTGCCTCCAAGGACAAAGTTCTTTGTCTCCACAGACTCCTAAGTGCACCACTCACTCTTTGTCCCTCATCAATTCTATGATTCACCTCATCTTTCATAGACCCATCCGCTGACACGTCCACTCCCAAATATCTGAATACATTCACCTCCTCCATACTCTCTCCCTCCAATCTGATATTCAATCTTTCATCACCTAATCTTTTTGTTATCCTCATAACCTTACTCTTTCCTGTATTCACCTTTAATTTTCTTCTTTTGCACACCCTACCAAATTCATCCACCAATCTCTGCAACTTCTCTTCAGAATCTCCCAAGAGCACAGTGTCATCAGCAAAGAGCAGCTGTGACAACTCCCACTTTGTGTGTGATTCTTTATCTTTTAACTCCACGCCTCTTGTCAAGACCCTCGCATTTACTTCTCTTACAACCCCATCTATAAATATATTAAACAACCACGGTGACATCACGCATCCTTGTCTAAGGCCTACTTTTACTGGGAAATAATTTCCCTCTTTCCTACATACTCTAACTTGAGCCTCACTATCCTCGTAAAAACTCTTCACTGCTTTCAGTAACCTACCTCCTACACCATACACTTGCAACATCTGCCACATTGCCCCCCTATCCACCCTGTCATACGCCTTTTCCAAATCCATAAATGCCACAAAGACCTCTTTAGCCTTATCTAAATACTGTTCACTTATATGTTTCACTGTAAACACCTGGTCCACACACCCCCTACCTTTCCTAAAGCCTCCTTGTTCATCTGCTATCCTATTCTCCGTCTTACTCTTAATTCTTTCAATAATAACTCTACCATACACTTTACCAGGTATACTCAGCAGACTTATCCCCCTATAATTTTTGCACTCTCTTTTATCCCCTTTGCCTTTATACAAAGGAACTATGCATGCTCTCTGCCAATCCCTAGGTACCTTACCCTCTTCCATACATTTATTAAATAATTGCACCAACCACTCCAAAACTA
This sequence comes from Cherax quadricarinatus, assembly GCF_038502225.1. NCBI lineage: Eukaryota > Metazoa > Arthropoda > Malacostraca > Decapoda > Parastacidae > Cherax > Cherax quadricarinatus. The sequence continues at coordinate 22,173 of NW_027200034.1, forward strand.
TATCCCCACCTGCTTTTAACATTTCTATCTTTATCCCATCAATCCCGGCTGCCTTACCCCCTTTCATTTTACCTACTGCCTCACGAACTTCTCCCACACTCACAACTGGCTCTTCCTCACTCCTACAAGATGTTATTCCTCCTTGCCCTATACACGAAATCACAGCTTCCCTATCTTCATCAACATTTAACAATTCCTCAAAATATTCCCTCCATCTTCCCAATACCTCTAACTCTCCATTTAATAACTCTCCTCTCCTATTTTTAACTGACAAATCCATTTGTTCTCTAGGCTTTCTTAACTTGTTAATCTCACTCCAAAACTTTTTCTTATTTTCAACAAAATTTGTTGATAACATCTCACCCACTCTCTCATTTGCTCTCTTTTTACATTGCTTCACCACTCTCTTAACCTCTCTCTTTTTCTCCATATACTCTTCCCTCCTTGCATCACTTCTACTTTGTAAAAACTTCTCATATGCTAACTTTTTCTCCCTTACTACTCTCTTTACATCATCGTTCCACCTTATCTAATTTAAATCCATTACTGCGGGTTCTCTCTTGGAGAGATATCCTCAAGACCTTATTAATATCCCCTTTATTAATACCTATCTTCTACTTCTGCACTTCGATCAGGTCTCCCCTCATTCTTCGTCTAACAAGTGTATGTAATTTAAGAGTCTTTAATCTTTCTTCATAAGAAAGATTTCTAATGCTATGTATTAATTTAGTCATCCTACGCTGAATGTTTTCTAACGAATTTATGTCCATTCTGTAATATGGAGACTAGAATTGAGCTGCATAATCTAGGTGAGGCCTTACTAATGATGTATTAAGCTACAGTATGACCTCTGGACTTCTGTTGCTTACACTTCTTGATGTAAATCCCAGTAATCTATTTGCCTTATTATGTACACTTAGGCATTGCTGTCTTGGTTTAAGGTTGCTGCTCACCATAACCCCCAAGTCCTTTTCGCAATCTGTGTGGCTAAGTTCTACATCATTTAACTTATAAGTGCTTGGGTTATGGACACTCCCGAGCTTCAGAACCTTGCATTTATCTACATTGAACTGCATCTGCCACTTTTCTGACCAAGAATACAGTTTGTCTAAATCCTCCTGAAGTTCCATAACATCTACGTTTGAATCAATTATCCTACCTATCTTTGTGTCATCGGCGAATTTGCTCATATCACTAGTAACATCCTCACCAAGATCATTGATATATATTATAAACAGCAACGGGCCCAAGACTGATCCCTGTGGAACGCCACTTGTTACAGATCCCCACTCAGATTTAACCCCATTTATGGACACTCTCTGCTTCCTGTCTGTGAGCCATGGCTCGATCCACGAGAGCACTTTTCCCCCAATGCCATGAGCTGCCACTTTCTGTAGCAGTCTTTGGTGCGGAACTCTATCAAAAGCCTTACTAAAATCTAAGAAAATAATATCAAATTCTTTATCGTGGTCAACAGCCTCAAAAGCTTTACTGAAGAAAGTTAATAAATTAGTTAGACAAGACCGGCCTCTTGTGAATCCATGCTGAGTATCATTAATCAAGCTATGCTTATCGAGATGGCTTCTTATAATCTCAGCTATAATTGACTCTAGTAATTTGCCTACAATTGAGGTCAGGCTTATTGGGCGGTAATTAGATGGTAACGACTTGTCCCCGTTTTAAAAATAGGAATTACATTAGCCATCTTCCAAGTATCAGACACTACACCTGTTTGAAGAGAAAAATTAAAAATATTAGTTAATGGTTCACAGAGTTCCATTTTGCATTCCTTAAGGACCATTGAAAAACCTCATCAGGACCCGGTAACTTATTTTGCTTCAGTCTGTCTATCTGCTTCACAACCATTTCACTAGTGACTGTGACGTTACATAATTTATCTTCTTCTAGCCCACTATAAAAATTAATTACTGGAATATTGTTAGTGTCTTCCTGTGTAAAAACCGAGAGAAAATAATTATTTAAAATCGAGCACATTTCATTCTCTTTGTCAGTAAGATGCCCATATAGTTTTAGAATCCCTAGCAACTTTACTTTCATAGTACCTTTTAGCTTTTTTTATCCCCTTTTTAATGTCCCTCTTAATGTCAATATACTTATTCATAAGATGACCCTCACCTCTCTTGATACGCCTATAAATTCCTTTCTTATGCCCTAGCAGATATTTCAGCCTATTATTCATCTATTTTGGGTCATTTCTATTTGATCTAATTTCTTTATACGGGATAAACGTTCTTTGAGCCTCATGTATAGTGTTCAGAAAACTGTCATATTGATAGCTCTCTTCGTTACCCCAGTCAACAGATGATAAGTGTTCTCTAAGCTCATCGTAATCTGGTAAGCGAAAATCTGGGACTGTTACTGAGTTATCCCTACTATCATACTTCCACTCAATGCTAAATGTAATTGATTTGTGGTCGCTAGCACCCAGTTCCTCTGAAACTTCTAAATTATTAACAAGGGATTCATTGTTTGCCAGAACTAAGTCAAGCAGGTTATTACCCCTTCTAGGTTCTGTCACAAACTGCTTCAAAAAACAATCCTGAACTACTTCTAAGAAGTCATATGATTCTAAATTCCCAGTAAAGAAATTCCAATCAATATGACTAAAGTTAAAGTCTCCTAGAATTACTACATTATTGTGCCTTATGGCCCTAACAATTTCCTCCCATAGTAGTCTCCCTTGGTCCCTATCTAAGTTTGTGGGACGGTATTTCACACCTAAAATTAATTTTTCATGCCCCTCTGAAAATTCTATCCAAACAAACTCTGTATGAGTTGCTTCAGACTTAATACCCGTTTTTATGCAACAGTTCAAGCGATCTCGGACATACAATGCCACCCCACCCCCCTTCCCGATACTTCTATCTACTTGGAACAATTTAAAACCCTGAATGTGACATTCTGCAGGCATGTCCCGACTTTTTGAATTAAACCACGTCTCAGTTAAGGCAAATACATCAATGTTACCTGCACTAGCAACTAGTCTCAACTCGTCCA
>NW_027200035.1:0-25166 GCF_038502225.1 Cherax quadricarinatus
ACAACACAAGTGTGAGGGCCCAATAGACCCCTGGCTGTCTTCAAGAAGGCACTGGACAGGCACATAATCTGACCAGCCGGGCTGTGGTTTGTTAGCGTGCGGCCAGCAGTAACAGCGTGGTTGATTAGACCCTGATCCACGGCGAGACCTGGTCACAGACCAGGCCACAGGGGGGTTGACCCTCGAAAAACTCTCCAGGTAAACTCCAGGTACTTCAGGGGTGTCTAAGACAGCGTATTCTAGAGTTGTAGGAACAACTTGTCGACTCCTATGTGCGTTCTCTTCTTTAAATCCTTCCCAGTTCCAACTTTTCCCTAACACAATCCTGGCAACCTAAAGATTCCTGACAGTTGTTGTTGTTCCGAGAACTTAAAAAGCAGTTCTTGAAACTATAATTACGATTCTGACTCATTCCTTCATTAATTCTGGTTATGGAAAATTATAGTTTTTTGTGGTTATATATTGAACATTATATATACACTAATATGTTCATAAGAACTCGTTCTACACATTTTTTTCATAACGTGTATGTGAAAATATAGGAAAAACTTTCGATATATGTCAGTTGGTTGATGCGACTGAAAGGCTGTCAGCAACACGAGGGTCGGCAACACGAGGGTCAGCAACACGAGGGTCAGCAACACGAGGGTCAGCAACACGAGGGTCAGCAACACGAGGGTCAGCAACACGAGGGTCAGCAACACGAGGGTCAGCAACACGAGGGTCAGCAACACGAGGGTCAGCTACACGAGGGTCAGCAACACGAGGGTCAGCTACACGAGGGTCAGCTACACGAGGGTCAGCAACACGAGGGTCAGCTACACGAGGGTCAGCTACACGAGGGTCAGCAACACGAGGGTCAGCAGCACGAGGGTCAGCAACACGAGGGTCAGCAACACGAGGGTCAGCAACACGAGGGTCAGCAACACGAGGGTCAGCAACACGAGGGTCAGCAACACGAGGGTCAGCTACACTAGGGTCAGCTACATGAGGGTCAGCTACACTAGGGTCAGCAACACGAGGGTCAGCAACACGAGGGTCAGCAACACGAGGGTCAGCTACACGAGGGTCAGCTACACGAGGGTCAGCTACACTAGGGTCAGCAACACGAGGGTCAGCTACACGAGGGTCAGCAACACGAGGGTCAGCTACACGAGGGTCAGCAACACGAGGGTCAGCTACACGAGGGTCAGCTACACGAGGGTCAGCAACACGAGGGTCAGCTACACGAGGGTCAGCTACACGAGGGTCAGCTACACGAGGGTCAGCTACACGAGGGTCAGCAACACGAGGGTCAGCTACACGAGGGTCAGCAACACGAGGGTCAGCTACACGAGGGTCAGCAACACGAGGGTCAGCTACACGAGGGTCAGCAACACGAGGGTCAGCTACACGAGGGTCAGCAACACGAGGGTCAGCTACACGAGGGTCAGCTACACGAGGGTCAGCAACACGAGGGTCAGCTACACGAGGGTCAGCTACACGAGGGCTCAGCAGCTACACGAGGGTCAGCAACACGAGGGTCAGCAACACGAGGGTCAGCAACACGAGGGTCAGCAACACGAGGGTCAGCAACACGAGGGTCAGCAACACGAGGGTCAGCAACACGAGGGTCAGCAACACGAGGGTCAGCAACACGAGGGTCAGCAACACGAGGGTCAGCAACACGAGGGTCAGCAACACGAGGGTCAGCAACACGAGGGTCAGCTACACGAGGGTCAGCAACACGAGGGTCAGCAACACGAGGGTCAGCAACACGAGGGTCAGCAACACGAGGGTCAGCAACACGAGGGTCAGCAACACGAGGGTCAGCAACACGAGGGTCAGCTACACGAGGGTCAGCAACACGAGGGTCAGCAACACGAGGGTCAGCTACACGAGGGTCAGCAACACGAGGGTCAGCAACACGAGGGTCAGCAACACGAGGGTCAGCAACACGAGGGTCAGCAACACGAGGGTCAGCTACACGAGGGTCAGCAGCACGAGGGTCAGCTACAAGAGGGTCAGCAACACGAGGGTCAGCTATACGAGGGTCAGCTACACTAGGGTCAGCTACACTAGGGTCAGCTACACTAGGGTCAGCTACACTAGGGTCAGCTACACTAGGGTCAGCTACACTAGGGTCAGCAACACTAAAGTCAGCAACTCTAGGGTCAGCAACACGAGGGTCAGCAACACGAGGGTCAGCTACACGAGGGTCAGCTACACGAGGGTCAGCAGCACGAGGGTCAGCTACAAGAGGGTCAGCAACACGAGGGTCAGCTATACGAGGGTCAGCTACACTAGGGTCAGCTACACTAGGGTCAGCTACACTAGGGTCAGCTACACTAGGGTCAGCTACACTAGGGTCAGCTACACTAGGGTCAGCAACACGAGGGTCAGCAACACGAGGGTCAGCTACACGAGGGTCAGCTACACGAGGGTCAGCTACACGAGGGTCAGCTACACGAGGGTCAGCTACACGAGGGTCAGCTACACGAGGGTCAGCTACACGAGGATCAGCTACACGAGGGTCAGCTACACGAGGGTCAGCTACACGAGGGTCAGCTACACGAGTGTCAGCTACACTAGGGTCAGCAACACTAGGGTCAGCTACACTAGGGTCAGCAACACTAGGGTCAGCTACACTAGGGTCAGCTACACTATGGTCAGCTACACGAGGGTCAGCTACACGAGGGTCAGCAACACTAGGGTCAGCAACACTAGGGTCAGCTACACTAAAGTCAGCAACACTAGGGTCAGCAACACGAGGGTCAGCAACACGAGGGTCAGCTACACGAGGGTCAGCTACACGAGCGTCAGCTACACTAGGGTCAGCAACACTAGGGTCAGCTACACTAGGGTCAGCAACACTAGGGTCAGCTACACTAGGGTCAGCTACACTAGGGTCAGCTACACGAGGGTCAGCTACACTAGGGTCAGCAACACTAGGGTCAGCAACACTAGGGTCAGATGCAATAAAGTCAGCAACACTAGGGTCAGCTACACTAGGGTCAGCTAAACCAGGGTCAGCAGCACTAGGGTCAGCTACACTAGGGTCAGCTACACGAGGGTCAGCTAAACGAGGGGCAGCTACACTAGGGTCAGCTACACTAGGGTCAGCAACACTAGGGTCAGCTACACTAGGGTCAGCAACACTAGGGTCAGCTACACTAGGGTCAGCTACACAAGGGTCAGCAACACTAGGGTCAGCTACACTAGGGTCAGCAACACTATGGTCAGCTACACTAGGGTCAGCAACACTAGGGTCAGCTACACTAGGGTCAGCTACACTAGGGTCAGCTACACTAGGGTCAGCTACACTAGGGTCAGCAACACGAGGGTCAGCTACACGAGGGTCAGCTACACTAGGGTCAGCTACACGAGGGTCAGCTACACGAGGGTCAGCTACACTAGGGTCAGCTACACTAGGGTCAGCAACACGAGGGTCAGCTACACTAGGGTCAGCTACACGAGGGTCAGCTACACGAGGGTCAGCAACACGAGGGTCAGCTACACGAGGGTCAGCAACACGAGGGTCAGCTACACGAGGGTCAGCAACACGAGGGTCAGCAGCACGAGGGTCAGCAGCACGAGGGTCAGCAACACGAGGGTCAGCAACACGAGGGTCAGCTACACTAGGGTCAGCAACACGAGGGTCAGCAACACGAGGGTCAGCAACACGAGGGTCAGCAGCACGAGGGTCAGCAGCACGAGGGTCAGCAACACGAGGGTCAGCAACACGAGGGTCAGCTACACTAGGGTCAGAAACACGAGGGTCAGCAACACGAGGGTCAGCAACACGAGGGTCAGCTATACGAGGGTCAGCTACACGAGGGTCAGCAACACGAGGGTCAGCTGAACGAGGGTCAGCTACACTAGGGTCAGCTACACTAGGGTCAGCTACACTAGGGTCAGCTACACGAGGGTCAGCTACACTAGGGTCAGCAACACGAGGGTCAGCTACACGAGGGTCAGCTACACGAGGGTCAGCTACACGAGGGTCAGCTACACTAGGGTCAGCAACACTAGGGTCAGCTACACTAGGGTCAGCAACACTAGGGTCAGCTACACTAGGGTCAGCTACACAAGGGTCAGCAACACTAGGGTCAGCTACACTAGGGTCAGCAACACTAAGGTCAGCTACACTAGGGTCAGCAACACTAGGGTCAGCTACACTAGGGTCAGCTACACTAGGGTCAGCTACACTAGGGTCAGCTGCACTAGGGTCAGCAACACGAGGGTCAGCTACACGAGGGTCAGCTACACTAGGGTCAGCTACACGAGGGTCAGCTACACGAGGGTCAGCTACACTAGGGTCAGCTACACGAGGGTCAGCAACACTAGGGTCAGCTACACTAGGGTCAGCTACACGAGGGTCAGCTACACGAGGGTCAGCAACACGAGGGTCAGCTACACGAGGGTCAGCAACACGAGGGTCAGCAACACGAGGGTCAGCAACACGAGGGTCAGCAGCACGAGGGTCAGCAGCACGAGGGTCAGCAACACGAGGGTCAGCAACACGAGGGTCAGCTACACTAGGGTCAGCAACACGAGGGTCAGCAACACGAGGGTCAGCAACAAGAGGGTTAGCAACACGAGGGTCAGCAACACGAGGGTCAGCAACACGAGGGTCAGCAGCACGAGGGTCAGCAACACGAGGGTCAGCAACACGAGGGTCAGCAACACGAGGGTCAGCTACACTAGGGTCAGCAACACGAGGGTCAGCAACACGAGGGTCAGCAACACGAGGGTCAGCTACACGAGGGTCAGCAACACGAGGGTCAGCAACACGAGGGTCAGCTACACGAGGGTCAGCTACACGAGGGTCAGCTACACGAGGGTCAGCTACACTAGGGTCAGCTACACTAGGGTCAGCTACACGAGGGTCAGCTACACGAGGGTCAGCTACACGAGGGTCAGCTACACGAGGGTCAGCTACACGAGGGTCAGCTACACTAGGGTCAGCAACACTAGGGTCAGCTACACTAGGGTCAGCAACACTAGGGTCAGCTACACTAGGGTCAGCTACACTAGGGTCAGCTACACGAGGGTCAGCTACACGAGGGTCAGCAACACTAGGGTCAGCAACACTAGGGTCAGCTACACTAAAGTCAGCAACACTAGGGTCAGCTACACTAGGGTCAGCTAAACCAGGGCCAGCAGCACTAGGGTCAGCTACACTAGGGTCAGCTACACGAGGGTCAGCTAAACGAGGGTCAGCTACACTAGGGTCAGCTACACTAGGGTCAGCAACACAAGGGTCAGCTACACTAGGGTCAGCAACACTAGGGTCAGCTACACTAGGGTCAGATACACTAGGGTCAGCAACACTAGGGTCAGCTACACTAGGGTCAGCAACACTAAGGTCAGCTACACTAGGGTCAGCAACACTAGGGTCAGCTACACTAGGGTCAGCTACACTAGGGTCAGCTACACTAGGGTCAGCTACACTAGTGTCAGCAACACGAGGGTCAGCTACACGAGGGTCAGCTACAATAGGCTCTGCTACACGAGGGTCAGCAACACGAGGGTCAGCAACACGAGGGTCAGCAACACGAGGGTCAGCTACACTAGGGTCAGCTACACTAGGGTCAGCTACACGAGGGTCAGCTACACTAGGGTCAGCTACACTAGGGTCAGCAACACGAGGGTCAGCTACACGAGGGTCAGCTACACGAGGGTCAGCTACACGAGGGTCAGCAACACGAGGGTCAGCTACACGAGGGTCAGCAACACGAGGGTCAGCTACACGAGGGTCAGCAACACGAGGGTCAGCAACACGAGGGTCAGCAACACGAGGGTCAGCAACACGAGGGTCAGCAACACGAGGGTCAGCAACACGAGGGTCAGCAGCACGAGGGTCAGCAACACGAGGGTCAGCAACACGAGGGTCAGCAACACGAGGGTCAGCAACACGAGGGTCAGCAACACGAGGGTCAGCAACACGAGGGTCAGCAACACGAGGGTCAGCAACACGAGGGTCAGCAACACGAGGGTCAGCAACACGAGGGTCATCACCACGAGGGTCAGCAACACGAGGGTCAGCAACACGAGGGTCAGCTTCACTAGGGTCAGCAGGGTCACAACGAGGGTCAGCAACAAGAGAGTCAGCAGCACGAGGGTCAGCAACACGAGAGTCAGCAACACGAGGGTCAGCAACACGATGGTCAGCAGCACGAGGGTCAGCTACACGAGCGTCAGCAACACGAGGGTCAGCAACACGAGGGTCAGCTACACGAGGGTCAGCTACACGAGGGTCAGCAACACGAGGGTCAGCAACACGAGGGTCAGCAACACGAGGGTCAGCAACACGAGGGTCAGCTACACGAGGGTCAGCAACACGAGGGTCAGCTACACGAGGGTCAGCTACACGAGGGTCAGCAACACGAGGGTCAGCTACACGAGGGTCAGCTACACGAGGGTCAGCTACACGAGGGTCAGCAACACGAGGGTCAGCAACACGAGGGTCAGCAACACGAGGGTCAGCAACACGAGGGTCAGCAACACGAGGGTCAGCTACACGAGGGTCAGCAGCACGAGGGTCAGCTACACGAGGGTCAGCTACACGAGGGTCAGCAACACGAGGGTCAGCAACACGAGGGTCAGCAACACGAGGGTCAGCACCACGAGGGTCAGCAGCACAGGGGTCAGCTACACGAGGGGCTCAGAATCAGCTACACGAGGGTCAGCAACACGAGGGTCAGCTACACGACGGTCAGCAACACGAGGGTCAGTAACACGAGGGTCAGCAGCACAAGGGTCAGCAACACGAGGGTAAGCAACAGGAGGGTCAGCAACACGAGGGTCAGCAACACGACAGCTACACGAGGGTCAGCAACACGAGGGTCAGCTACACAGGGTCAGAGGGTCAGCAACACAAGGGTCAGCAAAACGAGGGTCAGCTAAACGAGGGTCAGCAACACGAAGGTCAGCAACACGAGGGTCAGCAACACAAGGGTCAGCAATACGAGGGTCAGCTCCACGAGGGTCAGCTACACGAGGGTCAGCAGCACGAGGGTCAGCAACACGAAGGTCAGCTACACGAGGGTCAGCAACACGAGGGTCAGCTACACGAGGGTCAACAACACGAGGGTCAGCAACACGAGGGTCAGCAACACGAGGGTCAGCTACACGAGGGTCGGCAACACGAGGGTCAGCTACACGAGGGTCAGCAGCACGAGGGTCAGATACACTAGGGTCAGCTACACTAGTGTCAGCTACACTAGGGTCAGCTACACTAGGGTCAGCAACACGAGGGTCAGCTACACGAGGGTCGGCAACACGAGGGTCAGCTACACGAGGGTAGGCAACACGAGGGTCAGCTACACTATCGTCAGCTACACTAGGGTCAGCTACACTAGGGTCAGCTACACTAGGGTCAGCAACACGAGGGTCAGCTACACGAGGGTCAACTACACTAGGGTCAGCTACACGAGGGTCAGCAACACGAGGGTCAGCAACACGAGGGTCAGCAACACGAGGGTCAGCTACACTAGGGTCAGCTACACGAGGGTCAGCTACACGAGGGTCAGCTACACTAGGGTAAGCTACACTAGGGTCAGCAACACGAGGGTCAGCTACACTAGGGTCAGCTACACGAGGGTCAGCTACACGAGGGTCAGCAATACGAGGGTCAGCTACACGAGGGTCAGCAACACGAGGGTCAGCTACACGAGGGTCAGCAACACGAGGGTCAGCAACACGAGGGTCAGCTACACGACAGTCAGCAACACGAGGGCCAGCAACACGAGAATCAGCTACACGAGGGTCAGCAACACGAGGGTCAGCTACACGACGGTCAGCAACACGAGGGTCAGTAACACGAGGGTCAGCAACACGAGGGTCAGCAACACGAGGGTCAGCTACGCGAGGTTCGGCTACACGAGAGTCAGCAACACGAGGGTAAGCAACACGAGGGTCAGCTACACGAGGTTCAGCAACATGAGGGTCAGCAACTCGAGGGTCAGCTACACGAGGGTCAGCTACACGACGGTCAGCAACACGAGGGTAAGCTACACGACGGTCAGCTACACGACGGTCAGCAGCACGAGGGTCAGCAACACAAGGGTCAGCAACACGAGGGTCAGCAACACGAGGGTCAGCAACACGAGGGTCAGCAACACGAGGGTCAGCAGCACGAGGGTCAGCTACACGAGGGTCAGCTAAACGAGGGTCAGCAACACGAGGGTCAGCAACACGAGGGTCAGCAACACGAGGGTCAGCTACACAAGGGTCAGCAACACGAGGGTCAGCTACACGAGGGTCAGCAGCACGAGGGTCAGCAACACGAGGGTCAGCAACACTAGGGTCAGCAACACGAGGGTCAGCAACACGAAGGTCAGCAACACGAGGGTCAGCAACACGAGGGTCAGCTACACAAGGGTCAGCAACACGAAGGTCAGCAACACGAGGGTCAGCAACACGAGGGTCAGCAACACGAGGGTCAGCTACACGAGGGTCAGCAGCACGAGGGTCAGCAACACGAAGGTCAGCTACACGAGGGTCAGCAACACGAGGGTCAGCTACACGAGGGTCAACAACACGAGGGTCAGCTACACGAGGGTCAGCAACACGAGGGTCAGCTACACGAGGGTCAGCTACACGAGGGTCAGCTACACGAGGGTCAGCAACACGAGGGTCAGCTACACGAGGGTCAGCAACACGAGGGTCAGCGACACGAGGGTCAGCAGCACGAGGGTCAGCAACACAGCTACAGAGGGTCAGCTACACGAGGGTCAGCTACACTAGGGTCAGCTACACAAGGGTCAGCAACACGAGGGTCAGCAACACGAGGGTCAGCAACACGAGGGTCAGCAACACGAGGGTCAGCTACACGAGGGTCAGCTACACGAGGGTCAGCAACACGAGGGTCAGCTACACGAGGGTCAGCAACACGAGGGTCAGCAACACGAGGGTCAGCTACACGAGGGTCAGCAACACGAGGGTCAGCAACACGAGGGTCAGCAACACGAGGGTCAGCAACACGAGGGTCAGCTACACGAGGGTCAGCTACACGAGGGTCAGCAACACGAGGGTCAGCTACACGAGGGTCAGCAACACGAGGGTCAGCTACTCGAGGGTCAGCTACACGAGGGTCAGCTACACGAGGGTCAGCTACACGAGGGTCAGCTACACTAGGGTCAGCTACACTAGGGTACACGAGGGTCAGCTACACGAGGGTCAGCTACACGAGGGTCAGCAACACGAGGGTCAGCTACACGAGGGTCAGCAACACGAGGGTCAGCTACACGAGGGTCAGCAACACGAGGGTCAGCTACACTAGGGTCAGCAACACTAGGGTCAGCAACACGAGGGTCAGCAACACTAGGGTCAGCAACACGAGGGTCAGCAACACGAGGGTCAGCTACACGAGGGTCAGCTACACGAGGGTCAGCTACACGAGGGTCAGCAACACGAGGGTCAGCAACACGAGGGTCAGCAACACGAGGGTCAGCAACACGAGGGTCAGCAACACGAGGGTCAGCTACACGAGGGTCAGCTACACGAGGGTCAGCTACACGAGGGTCAGCAACACGAGGGTCAGCTACACGAGGGTCAGCTACACGAGGGTCAGCTACACGAGGGTCAGCTACACGAGGGTCAGCTACACGAGGGTCAGCTACACGAGGGTCAGCTACACTAGGGTCAGCTACACGAGGGTCAGCAACACGAGGGTCAGCTACACTAGGGTCAGCTACACTAGGGTCAGCTACACGAGGGTCAGCTACACTAGGGTCAGCTACACTAGGGTCAGCTACACGAGGGTCAGCTACACTAGGGTCAGCTACACTAGGGTCAGCTACACGAGGGTCAGCTACACGAGGGTCAGCAACACGAGGGTCAGCTACACGAGGGTCAGCAACACGAGGGTCAGCTACACGAGGGTCAGCAACACGAGGGTCAGCAACACGAGGGTCAGCTACACGAGGGTCAGCAACACGAGGGTCAGCAACACGAGGGTCAGCTACACGAGGGTCAGCAACACGAGGGTCAGCTACACGAGGGTCAGCAACACGAGGGTCAGCAACACGAGGGTCAGCAACACGAGGGTCAGCAACACGAGGGTCAGCAACACGAGGGTCAGCTACACGAGGGTCAGCAGCACGAGGGTCAGCAACACGAGAGTCAGCTACACGAGGGTCACGAGGGTCAGCTACATGAGGGTCAGCTACACTAGGGTCAGCAACACGAGGGTCAGCAACACGAGGGTCAGCAACACGAGGGTCAGCAACACGAGGGTCAGCAACACGAGGGTCAGCAACACGAGGGTCAGCAACACGAGGGTCAGCAGCACGAGGGTCAGCTACACGAGGGTCAGCTACACGAGGGTCAGCAACACGAGGGTCAGCTACACGAGGGTCAGCAACACGAGGGTCAGCAACACGAGGGTCAGCAACACGAGGGTCAGCTACACGAGGGTCAGCAATACGAGGGTCAGTTACACAAGGGTCAGCAATACGAGGATCAGTTACACAAGGGTCAGAGGGTCAGCAACACGAGGGTCAGCAACATGCGGGTCAGCAACTCGAGGGTCAGCTACACGAGGGTCAGCATCACGAGGGTCAGCAACACGAGGGTCAGCAACACGAGGGTACACGAGGTCAGCTACACGAGGGTCAACACGAGGGTCAGAAACACGAGGGTCAGCAACACGACGGTCAGCAACACGAGGGTCAGCTACACGAGGGTCAGCAACACGAGGGTCAGCAACACGAGGGTCAGCAACACGAGGGTCAGCAACACGAGGGTCAGCAACACGAGGGTCAGCAACACGAGGGTCAGCAACACGAGGGTCAGCAACACGAGGGTCAGCAACACGAGGGTCAGCTACACGAGGGTCAGCAACACGAGGGTCAGCAGCACGAGGGTCAGCAACACTAGGGTCAGCAACACGAGGGTCAGCAGGACGAGGGTAAGCTACACGAGGGTCAGCATCACGAGGGTCAGCAACACGAGGGTTAGCAACACGAGGGTCAGCAACACGAGGGTCAGCTACACGAGGGTCAGCAACACGAGGGTCAGCAACACGAGGGTCAGCAACACGAGGGTCAGCTACACGAGGGTGAGCTACACGAGGGTCAGCTACACGAGGGTCAGCAACACGAGGGTCAGCTACACGAGGGTCAGCAACACGAGGGTCAGCACACAGGGTCAGAGGTTCAGCAACACGAGGGTCAGCAACACGAGGGTCAGCAGCACGAGGGTCAGCAACACGAGTGTCAGCAACACGAGGGTCAGCAACACGAGGGTCAGCAACAAGAGGGTCAGCAACACGAGGGTAAGCAACAGGAGGGTCAGCAACACGAGGGGCAGCAACACGAGGGTCAGCTACACACAGCAACACGAGGGTCAGCAACACGAGGGTCAGCAACACGAGGGTCAGCAACACGAGGGTCAGCAACACGAGGGTCAGCTACACGGGTCAGCTACACGAGGGTCAGCAACACGAGGGTCAGCTACACGAGGGTCAGCAACACGAGGGTCAGCAACACGAGCAACACGAGGGTCAGCAACACGAGGGTCAGCTACACGAGGGTCAGCAACACGAGGGTCAGCTACACGAGGGTCAGCAACACGAGGGTCAGCAGCACACGAGGGTCAGCAACACGAGGGTCAGCATCACGAGGGTCAGCTACACGAGGGTCAGCTACACGAGGGTCAGCAACACGAGGGTCAGCAACACGAGGGTCAGCTACACGAGGGTCAGCGAGGGTCAGCAACACGAGGGTCAGCTACACAAGGGTCAGCAACACGAGGGTCAGCAACACAAGGGTCAGCAACACGAGGGTCAGCTACACGAGAGTCAGCTACACGAGTGTCAGCAACACGAGGGTCAGCTACACGAGGGTCAGCTACACGAGGGTCAGCTACACGAAGGTCAGCAACACGAGGGTCAGCAACACGAGGGTCAGCTACACGACGGTCAGCAACACGAGGGTCAGCTACACGAGGGTCGGCAACACGAGGGTCAGCAACACGAGGGTCAGCAACACGAGGGTCAGCAACACGAGGGTCAGCAACACGAGGGTCAGCTACACGAGGGTCAGCAACACGAGGGTCAGCAACACGAGGGTCAGCAACACGAGGGTCAGCAACACGAGGGTCAGCTACACGAGGGTCAGCAACACGAGGGTCAGCTACACGAGGGTCAGCAGCACGAGGGTCAGCTATACTAGGGTCAGCTACACTAGTGTCAGCTACACTAGGGTCAACTACACTAGGGTCAGCAACACGAGGGTCAGCAACACGAGGGTCAGCTACACAAGGGTCAGCAACACGAAGGTCAGCAACACGAGGGTCAGCAACACGAGGGTCAGCAACACGAGGGTCAGCTACACGAGGGTCAGCAGCACGAGGGTCAGCAACACGAAGGTCAGCTACACGAGGGTCAGCAACACGAGGGTCAGCTACACGAGGGTCAACAACACGAGGGTCAGCTACACGAGGGTCAGCAACACGAGGGTCAGCTACACGAGGGTCGGCAACACGAGGGTCAGCTACACGAGGGTCAGCAGCACGAGGGTCAGCTACACTAGGGTCAGCTACACTAGTGTCAGCTACACTAGGGTCAACTACACTAGGGTCAGCAACACGAGGGTACACGAGCAACACGAGGGGTCAGCAACACGAGGGTCAGCAACACGAGGGTCAGCACACGAGGTCAGTACACGAGGGTCAGCTACACGAGAGTCAGCTACACGAGGGTCAGCAACACGAGGGTCAGCTACACGAGGGTCAGCTACACGAGGGTCAGCTACACGAGGGTCAGCAACACGAGGGTCAGCAACACGAGGGTCAGCAACACGAGGGTCAGCAACACGAGGGTCAGCAACACGAGGGTCAGCAACACGAGGGTCAGCAACACGAGGGTCAGCAACACGAGGGTCAGTTACACGACAGTCAGCAACACGAGGGCCAGCAGCACGAGGATCAGCTACACGAGGGTCAGCAACACGAGGGTCAGCTACACGACGGTCAGCAACACGAGGGTCAGTAACACGAGGGTCAGCAACACGAGGGTCAGCAACACGAGGGTCAGCTACGCGAGGTTCGGCTACACGAGAGTCAGCAACACGAGGGTAAGCAACAAGAGGGTCAGCAACACGAGGGTCAGCAACACGAGGGTCAGCTACACGAGGGTCAGCAACATGAGGGTCAGCAACTCGAGGGTCAGCTACACGAGGGTCAGCTACACGACGGTCAGCAACACGAGGGTAAGCTACACGACGGTCAGCTACACGACGGTCAGCAGCACGAGGGTCAGCAACACAAGGGTCAGCAACACGAGGGTCAGCAACACGAGGGTCAGCAACACGAGGGTCAGCAGCACAAGGGTCAGCTACACGAGGGTCAGCTAAACGAGGGTCAGCAACACGAGTGTCAGCAACACGAGGGTCAGCAACACGAGGGTCAGCTACACAAGGGTCAGCAACACGAGGGTCAGCTACACGAGGGTCAGCAGCACGAGGGTCAGCAACACGAGGGTCAGCAACATGAGGGTCACCAACACGAGGGTCAGCAACACTAAGGTCAGCAACACGAGGGTCAGCAACACAAGGGTCAGCTACACAAGGGTCAGCAACACGAAGGTCAGCAACACGAGGGTCAGCAACACGAGGGTCAGCAACACGAGGGTCAGCTACACGAGGGTCAGCAACACGAGGGTCAGCAACACGAGGGTCAGCAACACGAAGGTCAGCAACACGGGTCAGCTACACGAGGGTCAGCAACACGAGGGTCAGCAGCTACACGAGGCTCAGCAACACAAGGGTCAGCTACACGAGGGTCGA
The DNA here is from genome assembly GCF_038502225.1 of Cherax quadricarinatus. Taxonomy (NCBI): domain Eukaryota; kingdom Metazoa; phylum Arthropoda; class Malacostraca; order Decapoda; family Parastacidae; genus Cherax; species Cherax quadricarinatus. The sequence continues at coordinate 13,773 of NW_027200035.1, forward strand.
GTCAGCTACACGAGGGTCAGCTACACGAGGGTCAGCAACACGAGGGTCAGCTACACGAGGGTCAGCAGCACACGAGGGTCAGCTACACAGCTACACGAGGGTCAGCAGCACGAGGGTCAGCAACACGAGGGTCAGCAACACGAGGGTCAGCAACACGAGGGTCAGCAACACGAGGGTCAGCTACACGAGGGTCAGCAACACGAGGGTCAGCAACACGAGGGTCAGCAACACGAGGGTCAGCTACACGAGGGTCAGCTACACGAGGGTCAGCAACACGAGGGTCAGCTACTGGAGGGTCAACTACACGAGGGTCAGCTACACGAAGGTTAGCAACACGAGGGTCAGTCAGCTACACGAGGGTCAGCTACACGAGGGTCAGCTACACGAGGGTCAGCAACACGAGGGTCAGCAACACGAGGGTCAGCTACACACGAGGGTCAGCACCACGACGGTCAGCAACACGAGGGTCAGCAACACGAGGGTCAGCAACACGAGGGTCAGCAACACGAGGGTCAGCAACACGAGGGTCGGCAACACGGGTCAGCAACACGAGGGTCAGCAACACGACACGAGGGTCAGCGAGAGTCACGAGGGTCACCAACACGAGGGTCAGCTACACGAGGGTCAGCAACACGAGGGTCAGCAACACGAGGGTCAGCTACACGAGGGTCAGCTACACGAGGGTCAGCAACACGAGGGTCAGCAACACGAGGGTCAGCAACACGAGGGTCAGCAACACGAGGGTCAGCTACACGAGGGTCGGCTACACTAGGGTCAGCTACAATAGGGTCAGCAACACGAGGGTCAGCAACACGAGGGTCAGCAACACGAGGGTCAGCTACACGACAGTCAGCAACACGAGGGTCAGCAGCACGAGGATCAGCTACACGAGGGTCAGCAACACGAGGGTCAGCTACACGACGGTCAGCAACACGAGGGTCAGTAACACGAGGGTCAGCAACACGAGGGTCAGCAACACGAGGGTCAGCTACGCGAGGTTCAGCTACACGAGAGTCAGCAACACGAGGGTAAGCAACAAGAGGGTCAGCAACACGAGGGTCAGCAACACGAGGGTCAGCTACACGAGGGTCAGCAACATGAGGGTCAGCAACTCGAGGGTCAGCTACACGAGGGTCAGCTACACGACGGTCAGCAACAAGAGGGTCAGCAACGCGAGGGTAAGCTACACGACGGTCAGCTACACGACGGTCAGCAGCACGAGGGTCAGCAACACAAGGGTCAGCAACACGAGGGTCAGCAACACGAGGGTCAGCAACACGAGGGTCAGCTACACGAGGGTCAGCAACACGAGGGTCAGCTACACGAGGGTCAGCTAAACGAGGGTCAGCAACACGAGGGTCAGCAACACGAGGGTCAGCAACACGAGGGTCAGCTACACAAGGGTCAGCAACACGAAGTTCAGTAACACGAGGGTCCGCAACATGAGGGTCAGCTACTCAAGGGTCAGCAACACGAAGGTCAGCAACACGAGGGTCAGCAACACGAGGGTCAGCAATACGAGGGTCAGCTCCACGAGGGTCAGCAGCACCAGGGTTAGCAACACGAAGGTCAGCTACACGAGGGTCGGCATCACGAGGGTCAGCTACACGAGGGTCAGCTATACGAGGGTCAGCAACACGAGGGTCAGCTACACGAGGGTCAGCATCACGAGGGTCAGCTACACGAGGGTCAACAACACGAGGGTCAGCTACACGAGGGTCAGCAACACGAGGGTCAGCAACACGAAGGTCAGTTACACGAGGGTCAGCAACATGAGGGTCAGCTACTCAAGGGTCAGCAACACGAAGGTCATCAACACGAGGGTCAGGAACACGAGGGTCAGCAACACGAGGGTCAGCTACACGAGGGTCAGCAGCACCAGGGTCAGCAACACGAAGGTCAGCTACACGAGGGTCAGCAACACGAAGGTCAGCTACACGAGGGTCAGCTATACGAGAGTCAGCTACACGAGGGTCAGCTACACGAGGGTCAGCATCACGAGGGTCAGCTACACGAGGGTCAACAACACGAGGGTCAGCTACACGAGGGTCAGCAACACGAGGGTCAGCTACACGAGGGTCAGCAGCACGAGGGTCAGCAACGCGAGGGTCAGCAACACGAGGGTCAGCAACTAGAGGGTTACCAACACGAGGGTCAGCTACACGAGGGTCAGCAACACGAGGGTCAGCAACACGAGGGTCAGCTACACGAGGGTCAGCTACACGAGGGTCAGCTACACGAGGGTCAGCTACACGAGGGTCAGCTACACGAGGGTCAGCTACACGAGGGTCAGCAACACGAGGGTCAGCAACACGAGGGTCAGCTACACGAGGGTCAGCAACACGAGGGTCAGCTACACGAGGGTCAGCAACACGAGGGTCAGCCACACGAGGGTCGGCAACACGAGGGTCAGCAACACGAGGGTCGGCAACACGAGGGTCAGCAACACGAGGGTCAGCAACACGAGGGTCAGCTACACGAGGGTCAGCTACACGAGGGTCAGCTACACGAGAGTCATCAAGAAGAGGGTTAGCAACACGAGGGTCAGCTACACGAGGGTCAGCAACACGAGGGTCAGCAACACGAGGGTCAGCTACACGAGGGTCAGCTACACGAGGGTCAGCAACACGAGGGTCAGCAACACGAGGGTCAGCAACACGAGGGTCAGCAACACGAGGGTCAGCTACACGAGGGTCAGCAACACGAGGGTCAGCTACACGAGGGTCAGGTACACTAGCGTCAGCAACACGAGGGTCAGCAACACGAGGGTCAGCTACACGACAGTCAGCAACACGAGGGTCAGCAGCACGAGGATCAGCTACACGAGGGTCAGCAACACGAGGGTCAGCTACACGACGGTCAGCAACACGAGGGTCAGTAACACGAGGGTCAGCAACACGAGGGTCAGCAACACGAGGGTCAGCTACGCGAGGTTCAGCTACACGAGAGTCAGCAACACGAGGGTCAGCAACACGAGGGTCAGCATCAAGAGGGTCAGCAACACGAGGGTCAGCAACATGAGGGTCAGCAACACGAGGGTCAGCAACACGAGGGTCAGCTACACGAGGGTCAGCTACACGAGGGTCAGCAACACGAGGGTCAGCTAGGGTCACTACACTAGGGTCAGAGGGTCAGCTACACGAGGGTCAGCAACACGAGGGTCAGCAACGAGGGTTCAGCAACACGAGGTCAGTAGGGTCAGCTACACGAGGGTCAGCAACACGAGGGTCAGCTACACGAGGGTCAGCTACACGAGGGTCAGCAACACGAGTCAGCTACACAGGGTCAGCAACACGAGGGTCAGCTACACGAGGGTCAGCACACGAGGGTCAGCTACACGAGGGTCAGCAACACGAGGGTCAGCTACACGAGGGTCAGCTACACGAGGGTCAGCAACACGAGGGTCAGCTACACGAGGGTCAGCAACACGAGGGTCAGCAACGAGGGTCAGAGGGTCAGCAACACGAGGGTCAGCAACACGAGGGTCAGCAACACGAGGGTCAGCTACACAAGGGTCAGCAACACGAAGGTCAGTAACACGAGGGTCAGCAACATGAGGGTCAGCTACTCAAGGGTCAGCAACACGAAGGTCTGCAACACGAGGGTCAGCAACACGAGGGTCAGCAACACGAGGGTCAGCTCCACGAGGGTCAGCAGCACCAATGTCAGCAACACGAAGGTCAGCTACACGAGGGGTCAGCTACACGACAGTCAGCAACACGAGGGTCAGCAGCACGAGGATCAGCTACACGAGGGTCAGCAACACGAGGGTCACCTACACGACGGTCAGCAACACGAGGGTCAGTAACACGAGGGTCAGCAACACGAGGGTCAGCAACACGAGGGTCAGCTACGCGAGGTTCAGCTACACGAGAGTCAGCAACACAGCAACAAGAGGGTCAGCTACACGAGGGTCAGCAACACGAGGGTCAGCTAGGGTCACTAGGGTCAGCAACACGAGGGTCAGCTAGCTCAGCTACTCGAGAGTCAGCAACACGAGGGTAAGCAACAAGAGGGTCAGCAACACGAGGGTAGGGTCAGCTACACGAGGGTCAGTACACGCGGTCAGCAACACGAGGGTCAGCAACACGAGGGTCAGCTACACGAGGGTCAGCAAAACGAGGGTCAGCAACACGAGGGTCAGCTACACGAGGGTCAGCCACCCGATGGTCAGCAACACGAGGGTCAGCAACACGAGGGTCAGCTACACGAGGGTCAGCTACACGAGGGTCAGTAACACGAGGGTCAGCAACACGAGGGTCAGCTACACGAGGGTCAGCAACACGAGGTTCAGCAATACGAGGGTCAGCTACACGAGGGTCAGCAACACGAGGGTCAGCTACGCGAGGGTCAGTTAAACGAGGGTCAGCAACACGAGGGTCAGCAACACGAGGGTCAGCAACACAAGGGTCAGCTACACCAGGGTCAGCACCACGAAGGTCAGCACGACACAAGATGAGGGTCAGCTACTCAAGGGTCAGCAACACGAAGGTCAGCAACACGAGGGTCAGCAACACGAGGGTCGGCAACACGAGGGTCAGCTCCACGAGGGTCAGCAGCACCAGGGTCAGCAACACGAGGGTCAGCTACACGAGGGTCAGCTATACGAGGGTCAGCTACACGAGGGTCAGCTACACGAGGGTCAGCATCAGGAGGGTCTGCTACACGAGGGTCAACAACACGAGGGTCAGCTACACGAGGGTCAGCAGCACGAGGGTCAGCAACACGAAGGTCAGCTACACGAGGGTCAGCAACACAGCTACTCAAGGGTCAGTCATACACGAGGGTCAGGAACACGAGGGTCAGCAACACGAGGGTCAGCTACACGAGGGTCACGCACCAGGGTCAGCAACACGAGGGTCAGCTACACGAGGGTCAGCAACACGAAGGTCAGCTACACGAGCTATACGGAGTCAGCTACACGAGGGTCAGCTACACGAGGGTCAGCATCACGAGGGTCAGCTACACGAGGGTCAACAACAAGAGGGTCAGCTACACGAGGGTCAGCAACACGAGGGTCAGCTACACGAGGGTCAGCAGCACGAGGGTCAGCAACGCGAGGGTCAGCAACACGAGGGTCAGCTACACGAGGGTCAGCAACACGAGGGTCAGCTACACGAGGGTCAGCTACACGAGGGTCAGCAACACGAGGGTCAGCAACACGAGGGTCAGCAACACGAGGGTCAGCTTCACGAGGGTCAGCAACACGAGGGTCAGCAACACGAGGGTCAGCTACACGAGGGTCAGCAACACGAGGGTCAGCAACACGAGGGTCAGCTACACGAGGATCAGCAGCACGAGGGTCAGCAACACGAGGATCAGCTACACGAGGGTCAGCTACACGAGGGTCAGCTACACGAGGGTCAGCTACACGAGGGTCAGCTACACGAGGGTCAGCAACACGAGGGTCAGCAACACTAGGGTCAGCTAGCTACACGAGGGTCAGCTACACGAGGGTCCGCTACCCGAGGGTCAGCTACACGAGGGTCAGCTACACGAGGATCAGCAGCACGAGGGTCAGCAACACGAGGATCAGCTACACGAGGGTCAGCTACACGAGGGTCAGCTACACGAGGGTCAGCTACACGAGGGTCAGCAGCACGAGGGTCAGCAACACTAGAGTCAGCTACACGAGGGTCAGCTACACGAGGGTCAGCTACACGAGGGTCAGCTACACGAGGGTCAGCTACACGAGGGTCAGCTACACGACGGTCAGCAACACGAGGGTCAGTAACACGAGGGTCAGCAACACGAGGGTCAGCAACACGAGGGTCAGCTTCGCGAGGTTCGGCTACACGAGAGTCAGCAACACGAGGGTAAGCAACAAGAGGGTCAGCAACACGAGGGTCAGCAACACGAGGGTCAGCTACACGAGGGTCAGCAACATGAGGGTCAGCAACTCTAGGGTCAGCTACACGAGGGTCAGCTACACGACGGTCAGCAACACGAGGGTCAGCAACACGAGGGTAAGCTACACGACGGTCAGCTACACGACGGTCAGCAGCACGAGGGTCAGCAACACAAGGGTCAGCAACACGAGGGTCAGCAACACGAGGGTCAGCAACACGAGGGTCAGCTACACGAGGGTCAGCAACACGAGGGTCAGGTACACGAGGGTCAGCTAAACGAGGGTCAGCAACACGAGGGTCAGCAACACGAGGGTCAGCAACACGAGGGTCAGCTACACAAGGGTCAGCAACACGAGGGTCAGCAACACGAAGGTCAGTAACACGAGGGTCAGCAACATGAGGGTCAGCTACTCAAGGGTCAGCAACACGAAGGTCAGCAACACGAGGGTCAGCAACACGAGGGTCAGCAACACGAGGGTCAGCTACACGAGGGTCAGCAACACGAGGGTCAGCTACACGATGGTCAGCTATACGAGGGTCAGCTACACGAGGGTAAGCTACACGAGGGTCAGCATCACGAGGGTCAGCTACACGAGGGTCAACAACACGAGGGTAAGCTACACGAGGGTCAGCATCACGAGGGTCAGCAACACGAAGGTCAGCTACACGAGGGTCAGCAACACGAGGGTCAGCTACACGATGGTCAGCTATACGAGGGTCAGCTACACGAGGGTAAGCTACACGAGGGTCAGCATCACGAGGGTTAGCTACACGAGGGTCAACAACACGAGGGTCAGTTACACGAGGGTCAGCAGCACGAGGGTCAGCAACGCGAGGGTCAGCAACACGAGGGTCAGCAACACGAGGGTCAGCTACACGAGGGTCAGCTACACGAGATTCAGCTATACGAGGGTCAGCAACACGAGGGTCAGCAACACGAGGGTCAGCAACACGAGGGTCAGCTACACGAAGGTCAGCAGCACGAGGATCAGCAACACGAGGGTCAGCTACACGAGGGTCAGCAGCACGAGGATCAGCAACACGAGGGTCAGCTACACGAGGATCAGCAGCACGAGGGTCAGCAACACGAGGGTCAGCTACACGAGGATCAGCAGCACGAGGGTCAGCAACACGAGGATCAGCTACACGAGGGTCAGCTACACGAGGGTCAGCTACACGAGGGTCAGCTACACGAGGGTCAGCTACACGAGGGTCAGCAACACGAGGGTCAGCAACACTAGGGTCAGCTAGCTACACGAGGGTCAGCTACACGAGGGTCAGCTACACGAGGGTCAGCTACACGAGGGTCAGCTACACGAGGATCAGCAGCACGAGGGTCAGCAACACGAGGGTCAGCTACACGAGGGTCAGCTACACGAGGGTCAGCTATACGAGGGTCAGCAGCACGAGGGTCAGCAACACTAGGGTCAACTACACGAGGGTCAGCTACACGAGGGTCAGCTACACGAGGGTCAGCTACACGAGGGTCAGGTACACGAGGGTCAGCTACACGAGGTTCAGCTACACGAGTGTCAGCTACACGAGGGTCAGCTACACGAGGGTCAGCAACACGAGGGTCAGCAACACGAGGGTCAACAACACTAGGGTCAGTAACACGAGGGTCAGCAACACAATGGTCAGCAACACAAGGGTCAGCAACACGAGGGTCAGTTACACAAGGGTCAGCAATACGAGGGGATACTTCATCCCCTAAAATCTGAATTAAAATAAACTCATCATATATACACTGAGAGAAATACACCTCTGAGTGCATATAGCCAATCGTCCTTCGAAATTTTTGGATTGCTTTTGACCTGTGTAGATCCCAGTTTGCTTTTCTGGCAACTGGAAACATTTCAGTACTGCTTTTCATGTGGCAATTTTAAGAGTGACGCGTCTGATAAGCGTCAATCCTTCCAAGATGTCTTAATAATGCAACTTCTGAGCGGCTTCAAGCTTAATGTATTTGTTCATTTCGGGATATTGGTCTTTTTTGTCCCTTTGAAAGGTTTGAATTCTGAAATATCTGAATTTACCATTTTTATGGAAGAAATTTGGATATTAGTTTCCATATGAATGTTTTCTGATTCCTTGAAATTTTTGACGTTAATATTTAACAGTGTTATCAATTTATTCGGCACTGTGCACTGCAATCCCGTGCATGGAGACACACGGGAATACGGGGCACTCCGTTAGTGGATCACGCAGCGACCACAGTATATTTAGAGAACAGATTGCATGGACAGGCACTCAGTGCCCTTACTAGCGGTGAGCCGAAGTATTTGTATCGGTATTAGTATCAGTGGATATTAGTTAATTTTGATGGTATCTACATTACCCTGAATATCGTTATCGGTACTGACAAAAATTTTTGGTATCGTCTCACTGACGCTGACACTCGAATATCTTTTGACCAACTTTTCCGTTTTTCTGTCCGACATGTCCTTCAGTACCCTGATGCTCTCACTGCACTTTCTCTTACATTTATAAGTCTCACTTTCAACGTAGAATCTCGATGATTACTTAAGTGAAGCTGTCTACTTAAGTGATGGATGATAAATACGAGGATAATCGTATTTAACCTCGTCACTCCAGTTTAAAACCATAACCATAGTTTATACGCACTCAGTGACCCACACGGGTATATTTATTTACTGTAAATTTACAACAGCTGTAGTAATGGGTACGAGAACCGAAGCAGGAGCTACCTGCCAGAGGCAAACAGAAGAAGTATATCCAATATATGATAATACGTTTACAGGGTATATTTCTTGTAAGGAATAATCCGTATTTCTTTCATAAAAAGTAGGATATTATAGAGTCCAGATCTAATTGAAATATTTCAAAAAGACCAAAATGAACAGTGTCCTAAAATACACATTAAGTTACCATAAAACCATTGATTATTTCCAGTTTATTTTTCTCATATTCGTTCTACGTGACGTTTCAAAATTTCCACTTTGATAAAACTGGCAAATAATTGGCAAATTGAAATTTACACAACTCATCGTGAATGACAAGCTGTGAATGGCAAGCGGGGGCGTTGACCCCCCAAAAACCCTATCCGGGTAAGGATAAACGTTTGAAGACGACCAGAAGAGGCGTTCTCCAGACACTAATCTGATCCCTATTCCAATAAAATTTCAAATTTGCAACTATTAGGACTTAACTTGTCGGTCATTATCGTTGTTACAAAATGCATCGTCAAGAATATTTTGGAATCAGTCAGAAAAAAAATTCTTTAGCGACTGATTGAAAATTTTCACTATTTATCCAAGATTAGATTTAGATTTTGCCACAGAAGTGGCTAGTTTATTCAAGACAATTAGCAAATTGGGACTTATACCAGTCAATAGCAGTGTGAGGCTTGAGGTCGAGAAACCACTCCATTGATGAAAATTTCAAGCCGATCGGAAGAGTCATTCTCCAGTTTAAGCACGGGTTCTAACGATTTCATATTATTTGTACTATTTCTCTACATCAAAACACTCAGCTCACACACTGAGGTCCGGGGTTCGCATCCCCGGTACGGCTGGAAAGCATTAGGGACGTATTTCCATAAGATACCTGCTGTCCCTGTCACCCATCAGTATACAATAGGTACCTGGGTATTAGTGGACTGGTGTGGGTCGCATCCTGGGTGTTAGTGGACTGGTGTGGGTCACATCCTGGGTGTTAGTGGACTGGTGTGGGTCACATCCTGGGTGTTAGTGGACTGGTGTGGGTCGCATCCTGGGTGTTAGTGGACTGGTGTGGGTCGCATCCTGGGTGTTAATGGACTGGTGTGGGTCACATCCTGGGTGTTAGTGGACTGGTGTGGGTCGCATCCTGGGTGTTAGTGGACTGGTGTGGGTCGCATCCTGGGTGTTAGTGGACTGGTGTGGGTCACATCCTGGGTGTTAGTGGACTGGTGTGGGTCACATCCTGGGTGTTAGTGGACTGGTGTGGGTCGCATCCTGGGACAAAACTGACCTAATTTGCGGGAAATGCTCAGCATAACAAGCAACTTTCTATACAGTAGTATGTCATTGATGTCAGCTATGGTCTGTATACCTTGTACATGTTTTTTTTTTTTATTATCACACCGGCCGATTCCCACCAAGGCAGGGTGGCCCGAAAAAGAAAAACTTTCACCATCATTCACTCCATCACTGTCTTGCCAGAAGGGTGCTTTACACTACAGTTTTTAAACTGCAACATTCACACCCCTCCTTCAGAGTGCAGGCACTGTACTTCCCATCTCCAGGACTCAAGTCCGGCCTGCCGGTTTCCCTGAACCCCTTCATAAATGTTACTTTGCTCACACTCCAACAGCACGTCAAGTATTAAAAACCATTTGTCTCCATTCACTCCTATCAAACACGCTCACGCATGCCTGCTGGAAGTCCAAGCCCCTCGCACACAAAACCTCCTTTACCCCCTCCCTCCAACCTTTCCTAGGCCGACCCCTACCCCGCCTTCCTTCCACTACAGACTGATACACTCTTGAAGTCATTCTGTTTCGCTCCATTCTCCCTACATGTCCAAACCACCTCAACAACCCTTCCTCAGCCCTCTGGACAACAGTTTTGGTAATCCCGCACCTCCTCCTAACTTCCAAACTACGAATTCTCTGCATTATATTCACACCACACATTGCCCTCAGACATGACATCTCCACTGCCTCCAGCCTTCTCCTCGCTGCAACATTCATCACCCATGCTTCACACCCATATAAGAGCGTTGGTAAAACTATACTCTCATACATACCCCTCTTTGCCTCCAAGGACAAAGTTCTTTGTCTCCACAGACTCCTAAGTGCACCACTCACTCTTTTTCCCTCATCAATTCTATGATTCACCTCATCTTTCATAGACCCATCCGCTGACACGTCCACTCCCAAATATCTGAATACGTTCACCTCCTCCATACTCTCTCCCTCCAATCTGATATTCAATCTTTCATCACCTAATCTTTTTGTTATCCTCATAACCTTACTCTTTCCTGTATTCACCTTTAATTTTCTTCTTTTGCACACCCTACCAAATTCATCCACCAATCTCTGCAGCTTCTCTTCAGAATCTCCCAAGAGCACAGTGTCATCAGCAAAGAGCAGCTGTGACAACTCCCACTTTGTGTGTGATTCTTTATCTTTTAACTCCACGCCTCTTGCCAAGACCCTCGCATTTACTTCTCTTACAACCCCATCTATAAATATATTAAACAACCACGGTGACATCACACATCCTTGTCTAAGGCCTACTTTTACTGGGAAAAAATTTCCCTCTTTCCTACATACTCTAACTTGAGCCTCACTATCCTCGTAAAAACTCTTCACTGCTTTCAGTAACCTACCTCCTACACCATGCACTTGCAACATCTGCCACATTGCCCCCCTATCCACCCTGTCATACGCCTTTTCCAAATCCATAAATGCCACAAAGACCTCTTTAGCCTTATCTAAATACTGTTCACTTATATGTTTCACTGTAAACACCTGGTCCACACACCCCCTACCTTTCCTAAAGCCTCCTTGTACATGTACTGGTAGTAAATAAAGACATTA
>NW_027200036.1:0-20000 GCF_038502225.1 Cherax quadricarinatus
CCATCTTGCTGTTTAATGATTGATGGTATATATGTACATTTTTGTGTCATCCAACCGTGATAAAAGACTGTAATTTTGACTGTACAAATTTAATGTTTATTTACAAAGCACTAATATATTAATTTTTATTTTCAAAATTTCTAACATTGTGCAACACACACACACACACACACACACACACACACACACACACACACACACACACACACACACACACACACACACACCAAGAGATGTATGCCTCTCGGTGTATATTCACTGAGAGTTGACTTTGATCTCTATTTAAGGGATTAAAGCTTTCTTAACTAGTGGTGAAGAGGTTAGTGTCACCTTAAATGACACTCGTGTAGTCGAAAGAATTAAATTCCTATTAACCCTCCAGCTATATTATAATTACCACCCTAACCACTGATCACTTACTAGGATCTCATTAACCAAGAACTTTATTCATTAAACTGGTGCAAAGTGTGGACGCAATATCACGATTTCAAATATATTTAACAATGACGGAATTTATAATTTAATGTATGGATCGTTTAGACCTGTCTAAATGCTTGGAGGTTCGGACACTAAAATCTAATGTTCTGATGTGTGGACCCTGTCTCTGACCACACACTTTACATTTCATATGACTGACTACACTTAAGTGAGTTTATATTGTCTGGCCTCATACATAACGACGTTGCAATCAGACCACAAGATATTTAGTAATGAAAATAGGGAGATATAAACACTTAAACTGTCTGCTGTTTGTACATATAAATGACAACTGTATAGCATAACACTTCAAAAGATTTTTGCTATACAAGAAGCATAAGGATATATAAACTGGTGATGAGTCGTAGGCATTGGAGTTGCCCACCATTTTCTTAAATCAACTCAAATGGTTGCCTTATCCTCCCCAAGTGCTCCACAAAAAAATAAACGAAAGTAAGCAGCATGTTTGCCCACCATCGAGGAGGACACAACTCCTCTGGTCACGTGTTTGCAAACTCTCATAGGATGGGTCCCTCTATTACAGAACAATTGCTAAACACTATCGTGTTCCCTAAATCTTTTTCTTCATTTAGAGAAAGCTTAATATTCATATCATAACTATCTTTTTGACATTCTAGTGTTCTTGGTTAATATAGGATATCACTTAACATTACTTTGTTATTAATGACCTTCAACAGACTTAGTTTTCTCCTTCCAGATTTTGTCTTCCCTATTTGTAAATGAGTTCGTAATTGCTTATGCTCGTACGGGAAGTAAAACGATTCTCGTTTCAACACCTTACTGAATCTATGTCCGGTTGGGACACTATATGGGACTTGTAGTTTTTTCACATCGAAAACGAGTTTTTCAGCTTTCTCAGGGATTTCAATCTACGTTACTTATTATTCCTATTAAGTTCTATTACGTGATGTCAAACTACAAAATCCGTTTTGTTCCTTTTCGACTGATGACAGTCGCAGGTGAATAAAGGAAAAATCAGTGAACCTCCCAAAGATGCGAGCCTGACCATATTGAATTCAACATTTTGTCTCCTAACTAGGGATGTTACAAACGTTTCTTCGTCCTTATTCGGTCTTAGTCTTGGTAAACTAGATTAAAGATACGATACTTTCAAACATTTTGCTTTTTGCAAAGTGCTGTTAATGGCTAGAGGCCTTTCTTTGATCCTGTCTGAATCTTGACCTCAGAGTGTAATGATCCTCATGGATTCTCAATAAAATCCATTGGTAGCAATATTTCTTTCAGTTTCTTAACCTCAGTGAATTTCTGCCTTTGAACAATTTTTTGAATTACGTTTATGTACCTTGTCTTTCTGTTCTTCCAGTCTCATATTTTAATTCTCATCCAGGAAAATCCTGAAGACTTGCTTCTCTGTTTTGGACTCTTTCTATATTTTTTTCAGTTGCTCTCAGATCCTACTGGCGGGTCCACCCATGGCTTCAAATTCATGTATTCTGCATTCTTCATCGACTTTTCTATGGGTTTATAATCTTATTCAACTAGGGTTTTTACAACTAAAGTAAATGTATTATTCACCATTGTGGTGTTTAGGGCAGTGAACTAACAAAACTCCCACGTGCGGTATATAGTTCAGGAGCTTCCATTCTCGCGCAGGTTGTTGCTCTTTATCGACATATCGACATCACAGTTCCGCTCTAGCTCTTGCAAGGTTCGTGGTCCGAGTGACTGAACAATAGTCTGTATCATTTCATCCACAAATGAGCTGGCTATCATACCTTATTCTTTTCGCTTTTTTTTAAGTCATTTCCTTTTACAATAAAACATGCGTGACACCAGACTCATCCTCGGGAGCTTCCCACAGGACAGAAATAACTGGAATTTCCACTCTTACGTATTCTGGGTTTCATCCCTCTATCGTATACTGCATTTCATCCCACTTGCGTGCATTCCATTTCCTCCCCCTCGCATGAATGCAGTTTTTCAGAAGATGGCTGACAAAAACGTGTACTCGGCAAAGTAGACTGCTGCTTTTTTCTTCGTGAAATTTCAGCACCATTGTAAGAGTCGAACGGCCAGACATGAACAAATATTTGGTTGCTGGAGTTTCCTGAATGGGTCGAATCTGGAACATTTGTCTAACTTGGCAATAAATTGAATCCTACAATGGGAGACGGGAAAAAAGGCCCTAATTGGTATTTCGCGACAAATAAGGTGGAATTGTTCCGAAGCTGACTATTGTAGATCACGCTGGAAATTGTGCTCAGCCTTTAGCTTGGAAAACTGAGAGAGATGATTAATGGTGGGGAGGATACTAGTTGTTGGGGGTGATAGTGATAGTGGTGATGGTGATGATGGTTGTGGTGGTGGTAGTGGCTGTGGTGAGGTTAGTAGTGGTGTTGGTAATGGTTGTGGTGGTGATACTGGTTGTGGTGAGGATAGTAGTGGTGTTGCTAATGGTTGGCGAAGTGTTTGGACTCTAGGTGTTCCATGTACAAGTTGCTAATGGTTGTGGTGGTGATAGTTATGTCTTTAGGAAACACGTCCAATGTTTCCACCCGTACCGGGGATTGAACCACGGACCTCAATATGTGAGCTGTGCGCGCTACCAACCGAGCTACGATCATAAAAGTCTAATAAACCAACATTTTCATAGATCTGTAATGAAGGAAAACAAATTTACGAGACCTTAAGGAAATCTTATGCGAGTGTTTTTATGAAGCAATATTATTAATGTGTAACAAACGACGCGCTACAAATATAGTGGTAATGTTTGTTGGGATAAATTTTCATAAGAATTATTTATACTTTGAGAAATGACAAATGTAGGAGTAATCAGGGCTTTTCCAAGTAGAGAGAAGTCGGCTCCGATTCCTTAGGTTAAGAGCCCATCCAGCGCTGCTAGAATGTCACCACATCGGATATCAGTAAATAATTTGAAAGTTAAAAGGTATACCTCGTGATTCCTGGATTATGATATATTTTTCGATAGGATGGAACTATACCTACAACGGTCATACAACGCTGCGACTAGCCAAGGACTCGAACCCATGATGTTTTGGCTCGCCTCATGGTAAGCGAAATTCACATGATGCTCTAACCCACAGGACCATCAAATATTACAAAAACCAAGCACCCAGCCAAGCTCAGATGCACCCACACCACCGTATGTCCTCGGATCAAGGGTAGCACACCTAGCTTGGCTGGGTGTTTGGGTTCTTGTAGGATTTGGTGGTCACGTGGGTTAGTGTCATGTGATTTTCGCTTACCATGAGGAGGGCCAAAACAACATGGGTTCGAGTCCTTGGCTAGTCGCAGTGTTATAATTTATAATATTCTATGTAGGTAAAACTGGTCAATTAGCAAGAGCTCGTTTAAAATTAAGTCCTTTCTAAAATTTTCTCTTTGATTAAAGATAAATTATTTCATTTATTTCAATGTAAAAATTAATAATTTTGTACCAAAAGAACCTTAGAAAACTTAATTAACCTTATTATAACTAGTGCAATTTAATTTAGCTTAAACCAATTAAATACATTTTAGAAAAGTTTACAATAATTTAATAAACAAACACAATGAATTATATATTTTTCGTTTGGTTTGGAATGATTTTTGCGAAATTATTGCATACACAAATTTTCGCTCTACCAAAATCTGCCTTATTTGGATATATATATATATATATATATATATATATATATATATATATATATATATATATATATATATATATATATATATATATATATATATATATAGATATATATATATATATATATATATATATATATATATATATATATATATATATATATATATATATATATATATGCAATAAGATCACAGTAATTTGTAGTCCAGAGTTCATAGATGAAATATCCAAATTTTATGAAATAGCCATTGATCTGAAATACCCGAGAAATGTAATTGATAAATCATTTAAAATTGCTAGAAATACTTTTTACAATCCAAAAAGCTTGGTTGATATGCCTTCTCTTCTTAAGACTTGGCATTTTGCCAAGGAGAGGAGTTGGAAATGAATGGTTGTCCAGAGCAATTGGTGTCAATTGCTGGCTGGACAAATACTGTAAGGAAAATGCGGTAACATTCATTGACAACTGGGACCTCTTCTATGGCAGAAATGACATGTATGCCAGGGATGGGGTTCACTTATCTAGGTGTGGGGTGGGAGCGCTGGCCAACGCAGTGGAGGGAGCTGTTAGGTCTTTATTAAACTAGGAATAGTTAGTGGTATGGGTTTCTGCGGGAAAACTGTGAAGTCTCAGGGTAGTAATATGAGTACTAGGAGAACTAGTAATAGGCAAAATGAGGTGGATATCGGAAAGCCAGTGGCACTAATTGAAAAGGACAGTAATAGGTTTAGTGGAATAACAGAAAGGAGCAGGAATGATAAAGATAAAGGAGGGTCCTTAAGTATATATTACACAAATAGTCGCAGTGCTAGGATAAGATGGACGAGTTGAGACTAGTTGCTAGTGCAGGTAACATAGATGTATTTGCCATTACTGAGACGTGGTTTAATTCAAAAAGTCGGGACATGCCTGCAGAATGTCACATTCAGGGTTTCAAATTGTTCCAAGTAGATAGAAGTATCGGGAAGGGGGGTGGGGTGGCATTGTATGTCCGAGATCGCTTGAACTGTTGCATAAAAACGGGTATTAAGTCTGAAGTAACACATACAGAGACTGTTTGGATAGAATTTTCAGAGGGGCATGAAAAATTAACTTTAGGTGTGATATACCGTCCCCCAAATTTAGATAGGGACCAGGGAAGACTACTATGGGAGGAAATTGTTAGGGCCACAAGGCACGATAATGTAGTAATTCTAGGAGACTTTAACTTTAGTCATATTGATTGGAATTTCTTGACTGGGAATTTAGAATCATACGACTTCTTAGAAGTAGTTCAGGATTGTTTTCTGAAGCAGTTTGTGACAGAACCTACAAGGGGTAATAACCTGCTTGACTTAGTTCTGGCAAACAATGAATCCCTTGTTAATAATTTAGAAGTTTCAGAAGAACTGGGTGCTAGGGACCACAAATCAATTACATTTAGAATTGAATGGAAGTATGATAGTAGGGATAACTCAGTAACAGTCCCAGATTTTCGCTTAGCAGATTACGATGGGCTTAGAGAACACTTATCATCTGTTGACTGGGGTAACGAAGAGAGCTATCAATATGACAGTTTTCTGAACACAATACATGCTGCTCAAAGAACATTTATCCCTTATAAAGAAATTAGATCAAATAGAAATGACCCAAAAATGGATGGATAATAGGCTGAAATATCTACTAGGGCATAAGAAAGGAATTTATAGGCGTATCAAAAAAGGCGAGGGTCATCTTATGAATCAGTATATTGACACTAAGAGGGACATTAAAAAGGGGATAAGAAAAGCTAAAAGGGACTATGAAATTAAAGTTGCTAGGGATTCTAAAACTAACCCAAAAAGTTTTTTCCAGGTATATAGAACAAAAGTCAGAGATAAGATAGGTCCCCTTAAAAATAACTATGGGCATCTTACTGACAAAGAGAATGAAATGTGCTCGATTTTAAATAATTATTTTCTCTCGGTTTTTACACAGGAAGACACTAATAATATTCCGGTAATTAATTTTTATAGTGGGCCAGAAGAAGATAAATTATGTAACATCATAGTCACTAGTGAAATGGTTGTGAAGCAGATAGACCGACTGAAGCAAAATAAGTCACCGGGTCCTGATGAGGTTTTTTCAAGGGTTCTAAAGGAATGCAAAATGGAAGTCTGTGAACCATTAACTAATATTTTTAATTTATCTCTTCAAACAGGTGTAGTGTCTGATATGTGGAAGATGGCTAATGTAATTCCTATTTTTAAAACAGGGGACAAGTCGTCACCGTCAAATTACCGCCCAATAAGCCTGACCTCAATTGTAGGCAAATTACTAGAGTCAATTATAGCTCAAATTATAAGAAGCCATCTCGATAAGCATAGCTTGATTAATGATACTCAGCATGGATTCACAAGAGGCCGGTCTTGTCTAACTAATTTATTAACTTTTTTCAGTAAAGCTTTTGAGGCTGTTGACCACGATAAAGAATTTGATATTATTTACTTAGATTTTAGTAAGGCATTTGATAGAGTTCCGCACCAAAGACTGTTGAAGAAAGTAGCAGCTCATGGCATTGGGGGAAGAGTGCTCTCGTGGATCGAATCATGGCTCACAGACAGGAAACAGAGAGTGTCCATAAATGGGGTTAAATCCGAGTGGGGATCAGTAACAAGTGGCGTTCCACAGGGATCAGTCTTGGGCCCGTTGTTGTTTATAATATATATCAATGATCTTGATGAAGGAATTACTAGTGATATGAGCAAATTCGCCGATGACACGAAGATAGGTAGGATAATTGATTCAAACGTAGATGTTAGGGAACTTCAGGAGGATTTAGACAAACTCTACTCTTGGTCAGAAAAGTGGCAGATGCAGTTCAATGTAGATAAATGCAAGGTTCTGAAGCTCGGGAGTGTCCATAACCCTAGCACTTATAAGTTAAATAATGTAGAACTTAGCCATACAGATTGCGAAAAGGACTTGGGGGTTATGGTAAGCAGCAACCTTAAACCAAGACAGCAATGCCTAAGCGTACGTAATAAGGCAAATAGATTACTGGGATTTATATCAAGAAGTGTAAGCAACAGAAGTCCAGAGGTCATACTGCAGCTTTATACATCATTAGTAAGGCCTCACCTAGATTATGCAGCTCAATTCTGGTCTCCATATTACAGAATGGACATAAATTCGTTAGAAAACATTCAGCGTAGGATGACTAAATTAATACATAGCATTAGAAATCTTCCTTATGAAGAAAGATTGAAGACTCTTAAGTTACATTCACTTGTTAGACGAAGAATGAGGGGAGACCTGATCGAAGTGTATAAGTGGAAGATAGGTATTAATAAAGGGGATATTAACAAGGTCTTGAGGATATCTCTCCAAGAGAGAACCCGCAGTAATGGATTTAAATTAGATAAGTTTAGATTTAGAAAAAACATAGGAAAGTATTGGTTTGGAAATAGGGTAGTTGATGAGTGTAACAGTCTACCTAGTTGGGTTATTGAGGCTAGGACTTTGGGTAGTTTCAAATTTAGGTTGGATAAGTACATAAGTCAGTGGTGACGTGTACTTAGCTCTGTGAAGACCTGTTTGTGTGCTCTTGAGTGGTGACCTGTACTTTGAGTGCTGACCTGTACTTAACTCTGTGAAGAAGTGTCTTGTTTGCTCCCGTGGACTGAACCAAGATGCCCTCCATCGAGCAACTTTACCAGCAACTTAAGGAAGAATTGAGGGCAGCGAAGATGGAGATACGGCGATTGACCGAGGAAAACAAGAGGATTCGTAGTAGTCCTCCTGTTTCGAGTCCTCAGGTCAAGAAGGGATCGTGGTCAGTGGCTGGACAGCAGGGGACGACGAAGTTGACGATCAAGAAGACGAATGGAAAGCCAGAAACGATGAAGAAGAAAGAGACTGCTGTGGAAACTCCCGTGGAAACCTCCAACGCATTCTCGGTGCTACCCGACGAATGTGAGTCTACTACTGGGATCGTCACGACGAACGACAACAAGGAAGGTAAGAATATTGTTGTTGTTGGGGATAGCCAGGTTAGATACATGGATAGGGCATTCTGCTTGAAGGACAGGAGTAGGAGACAAAGGGTATGCTTTCCTGGGGCTGGGATGGAGGACATTGTTAGCCGGCTTGACAACATCATGAACGGTAATGGGATCAATCCTATTATTTGCCTCAGTGCTGGAGGCAATGATGTAGGCAAGCGTAGAAGTGAGGATTTAGTTAGAAAGTTCAGGACAGCTATAGACATGATTAGGAAGAAGGGGGGGCGCCCTGTTATATGTGGCATTTTGCCAAGAAGAGGTGTTGGTAATGAATGGTTGTCCAGAGCGAGGTGTGGCTTAGACATGTAAACAACCTGCTGGTCATCACTCCTAGACGCCTGAACACTGCATGCCTTCTCAACAATATTAACTCAGTAGAACCCTCCGTTAATTTTAAAGGACCAAGAGAGGCAGATTCCTGGACGCTATGGTCAACAAACAATAATGAACATGACCTCAGAGTTTATGGGAGCCCTACCAATAAAACCTTTTACGCTTGTCTCACCGGCTTCCTGAAATTCCACTAAACTCTTTCCTTACTGGATATCCCTTTTTATCCTCTGTGTCCATGGTCTGTATTGTGTTCAGTACTGGACAAGAAACCTGGTGAGTAAAACGTAGCCACAAAAGTGTTGTCGTAGATGCATATATATCCATTTACGTCAGATGATGTCGGTAAGTTTACCAATAATCATCATTGCAGTAATGGACGTGTAATGGGACAATACAATAATGGACATGTAATGGGACAGTACAATAATGGACGAGTGTTGAAACAATACACTAATGGGCAAGTACTGAAACAATACATTAATGGACAATGCACCAATGGACGTAGAATAAAAAGAATGCCACTGGACGTGTAAGAGAATTAGATGTATTATAGTCGTTACATTATCTGATGCAGATAACCCAGTACAGAATATTACATAACACCAGTCTCCAGTGTCGCAATGCTCTGCCGTGGAGAGCATTGGTTAGGCAACTTATTGCAATGCTCTGCCGTGCAGAGCATTGGTTAGGCAACTTATTGCATACTCTGCCGTGCAGAGCATTGGTTAGGCAACTTATTGCAATGCTCTGCCGTGCAGAGCATTGGTTAGGCAACTTATTGCAATGCTCTGCCGTGCAGAGCATTGCATAACTTGATAATGTAGTTAAACCTAGGCTCTTAAGATTTGAAAGGAGACATTCAGAAGTCATCTAGGGAAATAAATGCCAAATTTCATCACTATAAATTTTAAATGAGGATATTATAAAGAATAAATAATTTCTTCTCCAAGTAAGATTGACCACTTTTTGAGAAAACAATACATTAAGCTTTATGTAAGCTTAGTGCATATAATTTACAAATTTTTAACAATGACCTTGAGGGCATATATTAAACATTAAGTTGGTTTAAACTGTGATAACCAAAAAAAATAAACTGTGATTTATTTCTGATCAAGAGACGCATTCTCTAATTATTTCCCAGAAACCAAATGATTAAGAAAATTGGCACATGACAACTTACACAAACTAACATCAAGAAACAACTTACACAAACTAACATCAAGAGACAACTTACACAAACTAACATCAAGAGACAACTTACACAAACTAACATCGAGACAACTTACACAAACTAACATCGAGACAACTTACACAAACTAACATCGAGACAACTTACACAAACTAACATCGAGACAACTTACACAAACTAACATCGGTTTAGCGCTTTCTCTGATTATTACAATAATAATCTAGGAAGATAGGAATTGGCACGTGAACATGACACTTGTCCCATGAAAACAAAAATTATTCAGGCAGCCTCTTAATTACATATACCCTGACACTCGCCAAAAAAAATGAGTGACATCGTATGAGAGGAAAGAAAAATTTGATTTCAATAGGCCATGGTCCCCTTAAAAGTATCCCTTCTGGGATACCTAATACTGCAGCAGATATGCAATGGTACAGTGGAACTATTAATGGAATATACAACCCTAATGGATATTGAATGAAACAATACACCAGAACTTTCGAATTCTAAAGTATGGTTTGTATAATTATGTTGTGGGTGAATGATTCTTGAATGCCAGAACATTGCGAAACGCAAAGTTTTGCAATCAGTCATTGAGTCCTTGAGTGAAAGTGTGGAATCAACGTGACGTTGAATCCAAGTACCACTAAATGTGGCCACAGGTTCAATTACCAATGTGTCCTTAAGTTCAAGAACCAATTAACAGTCAGAGCTATGAGAGCAAGTACCAGTGGGACCGAATTTAGGAACCAGTGTGACCGTAAGTTCAGCTAATATTACATTCATGGCGAAATGCTAAACCCATTTAGGTTATTCAGTGCCTGGGTAGTGGGAGGCTATCAGGTTTATTTGAAGGAAGAGGCGTAAGCTACCTCCAATTGCTTGAATGAAGCGCCCTTTACCAGAATCAAATCATCCGACACAGTGACCTTGAATTCAAACACCAATCGATGCTACGTGGTCAAAGATCCCTTCAGTGGAAACATCCACAGTGCCTCAGACCCACCAAAATATTGAAGCCACAACTGACCGCAGGCAAGACCGTGTTTACCATTTCAGGGATACCCAAGATGTTGTGTTTATTGACTATATCCCACCCAGGGAGACAGCTTTACAGAAAAGACGAGCTGGGCATTGTTTAATTACGACGTGTCGTTTTGCGTAGAGCTTTGTCGAGCGCTAGAGCGAAACTTTACTGCAAATACGTAAAGCTATTCGCGCTATAGCATTTTTCTGTGAAGATATTTCGTCCAACAGGAACTTTATTAATTAATAAAGGGAACAACAAGACGTTAGAATAAAAGTGAATCAGGTCATGAAATCACTTGTGAATAGCCAGCCGAGTGAGTGAGTGAAGTTAGGTGATAGCAGCATCAAGTATTGGGAAAATAAGCTTATAACGTAGGCGGAAAAGATTCATCATAAACCACACCAGGAAAATACTAGATGGATTGGTATCAAACCTGCACACCGAAATTACTACATATGAACACAAGACTTGGCAGACTGTACAGGATACCTCAAGTGAAAAGCAGACACGGTTAAGCTTCTAAGGTTGTTAATGATCTAGCATTCTGAATATTGTTAATGGTTCTATTACTATGCAACGCCCACTTTCTTTGATGCAAATTTGTATCTATGGGAAGTTCATAAGGTGGATCTCGGTGTTTCAGTGTAAAGTGCATGTATTAAGTGTTGAGAACAGGCAGTAAAAGTCACAACCAAAAAACATTAATCAAAACTCAGGATTATTTACAATCTCAGAAGTTTTAGCGAGGCTTAATCTCCCAGTAACTAATACTACTCTCACCTAACTTCACTTATTCTGTTGGATACTCCCATGTGACATTACGACTTTGTCACATCAAATGCTTTCTACAGCTCTTAAAACCCATGTTTTGTTCTGTGTGTGCACTGATGAAGTTCCTGGTAGAGAAAACGTCTTTACATTACCACGACGTGCATTGTCTTATTTACAATCTGGAGGTATACATTGCCATTGTATTACCACCATTAAAGCTTCCTCTGGGCTTATATATATTTTTACAATTCGTTTGAAAGCAAAATGAAACAGTTAAAATACAATATTCCGCACCGGGAGACGGTCAAATACAACGAGACAGTAACAGGGCAATATCCCATACAGGGAGAAAACCACAAGACAATCCCCCACAAGGAGAGCAGCACAAGACGATATCCCACACAAGGAGAAAACCACAAGACAATATTTAATCACAAAATCTGTAACAATTCTGGTAGATGGTCAAAAATCTCAAATAATATTCCTAAACTCGTCAGTAGAAGAAAAAAAAGTATGGAATCAACTATCACAGAAGATGATAACCTCTTCTTATACAAGTCAAGGCTTATACAGACTCGATTCATTTCTCGTGAAACTTAACAAAGGCTCCGGATTAGGTAAAATGCGTTAGCCTAGCACGAACAATAAGTCGTTTGCCTACCCATGCTTATCTCCCTGTCTCGTTTTAGTGCTTGGAAACCAGCTATGAGAGCTTTAGTCTTTTTGTTTTAGTCCTTGTTGACTCTTGGGTATGTGTAGGTGCCACCAGCGGGGGTCCGCTATACCTGTGATCCCTGGCACTCCACCCAGGAGTACATAATCGATTTTGCTCGTACTGGTTACTGGGAAATGCTGGCTTTACACAGTTCGTTCCCCCAATTTGCTCGGTTATTGGCAATCGCATTGATGCTATTGTTGACCTTTATTGATGCCATAATGCTACTAGTTAGACCTCCCTGTGTTTCCTTTCATTGTACACACCAGTCAGGATACTCCATTCAGCGTTATGGTACTATGGTACAATAAGCGTATGTACTCACAACCATTAAATTAGTTTGTTCATTGCTATTGAATTAGAATGTAGATGTTAGTGCATAAGAGTGACTCCCTATTTTCTATTTGTGGAACATACCTTAATTCCTTAGATCTGGGTGAAACCTTCTCTTAGTTATTCTGCTTATATGAGAATTATAAACCCAAGGGGTAGTGATATTTCTTGGCTGTAGTAATCTGTTTGGTATACCTGACTCGGTATACCTTCTACCAGGAACTTTTCACACGTTGTCAGGTGTTAAATTAAGTTGCTGTGATTGCATAAATTATAGTACGCAAATTTCCCAGACAGAAGGGCTAGGGGTTATATACAGAATATTCAACTATATTCGTTAATATAATGACATGTTCAATAGCCTGTTTTCATGTCATTTTGCCACGATTGATGCGATTTTCTCTACTCAAAAGCATGAAAATTCTCAAGACATTACGGTATTTCTTATAGGTTGTCAGACATGATATTTCAAAAGTTAATAAGTCTTTAACCCAGCTAAAACAATCAGTGGACCAAACGGTGGTCTTTACACTCATTTCTTGTTTTTCTTCAACTATTTCTTAACTGGATTTCTTTGTACTTAGCAAACCAAAATTGTAATTACACACGGTAATCTTTACGAAGAAATAAATCTTTATCTCATCTTTATCTAGTCTGCTGTATTACCGGACATACGCCTCAGTCTGTTCTCTGCCTAGTCTCTGATTTTCACTCACCCGAGTCAGAGTGTCACACCTCTCCGTGCACTGCTCCTGAAGAAGCAGTGAGAGTGAGAAGCCTTAGAACAACTTCATTCGTATCCTCTGTAGCTGTTGCGTATTGATAACTTGTTTTGCGATCAGTTACATATATATTTCTCTCTCTCTCTCTCTCTCTCTCTCTCTCTCTCTCTCTCTCTCTCTCTCTCTCTCTCTCTCTCTCTCTCTCTCTCTCTCTCTCTCTCTCTTTACATAGGGTTTGACAAGGTTAACTATCCCTAGCTTTATTGACAAGCTATTTACAAATTAAGGATTCCTAACTTTATTGGCAAGCTAAGAGCTGTTACCTACATCAGCTCATTTGAACGCATTTTTATTGTTATAAGACATACAAGTAGGGAACAGGATGAAGTTGGAGCCATCTGTGGGCCAGCATTATCATTTGATCAACTGACTTTATCTCGTTGACATCATTATGCTGTACGAATGTGTTCCATACTCGAGTCATCCTGGGTATATATGATCACAGATAGAGTGATCTTCTGGAGAAGGGTACAGCCAGAGTGAAGTTGCTGCTTTCTGCCCGTCTTGTGGCATAAAAGCTTGTTTCACGCTGTCCTCGAAGTGGATCCAAGTGTGGTACTTTGACAATATTGGCCTTGTACATAACAGTAAGGCCACCCACATCCCTCCTATGTTGAAGGCTCTGCTGAAATGACAGATCTATCCAGGATGGGTCCAGGCGAGAGATGAGACGTCTTGCTATGTTCTCTACTCTGTCAAGCAGTCGCAGGTGAGAGGGGGGCAGGCAAACCAAGAAAGTGGAGCATACTCAAGGTGTGAGCGTACTTGTGCCTCGTACAGAATCTTGCAACCCCTACTGTCAAGCAGATGCGAGATACGGAGAAGTGCTGTAAGCTTCCTGGCTGCCTTGTTTGCAAGATTTACAACATGGTTCTTCATGGTTAGTTTGGAGTCAGATTTCACCCCAAGGATATCAACTTCTTCTCCAGGTGCCAACACCCTCCCATTCATCCTTACTACTGCACCAGCATTACCATCATGGTGCCTAGAGACGATCATCATTTGCGTTTTCTCAGGTGCAAATGTTACTTGCCATCTATTTCCCCAAGCTGATATAGCTCTCAGCTGGTGATTGATGTAGCTTAGAGCAGCTGGCATTTCTTCTCTTTGATAAGTGAATGTCAGTGTACAGTCGTCTGCATATGCATGTGATTCTGGGATGAGATGAAGAAAATCGTTGAAGTAGACATTCCATAACAATGGTCCCAGCACGCTTCCTTGTGGAACACTTGCCCCAATAGGATGTCTTGCTGATTCCGTTCCATTGAGAACTACACTTACAGATCTACCATGAAGGTAATCACTGAGGAGACATAGCGTAGAGCCTGCAATTCCCAGTGCTTGAAGTTTTGCTAAGAGGCCCTGGTGCCACACCCGGTCGAAAGCGCCAGGAATGTCCAGTGTTACCACACAGCTGACTTTGGATTCATCCAGTGACTGGTGCCACTTGGTGGAGAGGTTTAACAACAGATCAGCAGCAGAGTAACCTTTCCTGAAGCCATATTGACGATCACAAAGTAGTGAATGGTAGTCAAAAAACTCTGTCATTTGTCTTGAGATTATTGTCTCAAGGATCTTTCCAGTGATTGACAGGAGTGACACCGGTCTGTAGTTGCTGATTTCTCCTCTGCTCTTCTTTTTGTGAACAAGGACTACATTTGCCTCTTTCCATAGAGAGGGCCATTTACACTGTACTAGGCAGTGCTGATAGATGCGAGTTAGAGGTGCTGCTAGCTGGTCTGCACATCTTCTCAGCAATCTTGGGCTCAACTTGTCTGGGTCCACAGCCTTTTCTTGGTCAAGCGATTTAAGAAGGAAATGCACCTCCTCCTGCCTTATTGTCACCACTGACAGTTTTGACACAGTTCTTGCAGCTAGCCAAGGAGGGTCCCTTGCTGGATCAGGAACTTGCATTTTGGTAGCAAAGTGTTCAGCAAAGAGGTCCGCCTTCTCTTGACTACTAGTAGAGGTGGTCCCGTCCTGTCGATTTAGAGGTGGAATGAGTTCATCAGGCAGATAACCTTGTCTGTCCTTGACCAGGGACCACCAGGTTTTGGAGCCTACCCTACCTGATGCTAGCTTTCTTTTAGTGTCCACCTCCCATTTAGCATTGGCCCACTTTTGAACGTCACCCATATGCCTACAGGCTTGCCTGTGCAAGTTCCTGTTATAGGTGGTAGGATGTCTCTTATACCTTCGCCATGCTTTGTACTTAGCAGTAGCAGCCTCTCTACAACGAAAGCCAAACCAAGGCTGAGCTGTAGGCTTCGTCACATATTGCCGGTGAGGAATGTGTTCTTGTTGTAGATTAAGGATGTGTCCAGTGAAGGCTTTCACTTGGTTGTCAACATCCCCTTGGAGAAGAGCATTCCAATCGGTGGTGGCGAGCTCAGAGCAAAGGGCTGGCCAATTACCTCTTTCCCATAGCCGGGTTGTGCGTGTGGACTCCTCACCTCGTTCTGTTGGGATCTTAAGAAGTGACTATGCCTTCTGCCAGATCACTCACTACTGGGTCAAGGGAGGAGCCAGAGATGTGAGTAGGGAAGTCAACAAAGTTTCTCATGTCAAACACTGCAAGAAGGTCATCAAAGTCCCTCTGTATAAGGTGCTGGTTGAGGTCACCAACAACTATGATATGTTGACAGTTGTGTTGTAGCAGAAAGGAGTCAATATTTTCCATTAGGAGGTTTATGGGGTCTGCATGTTGCCATTGAGGTCTGTACATTGCACGTGCTAGTACCGAGGTACTAGTGTTCATGCAGAGATTGAAGAACATCATTTCAAGATGTGTAGGGGTGGCAACATCAATGTGCTGGGCATGAACACTTTTAGAGAAGCACACAGCAACACCTCCTTCTTGCCCTTGTCTGTCTCTTCTCATCCATGAGGTGTAGCCAGTAATTCTTGCAAAATTTTCTCGAGTCCTGTCATCCAAAAATGTTTCAACAACAGCTATCATGTCGGGACGTCGAGTGTTCACAAAACTATGTGTGAGCTCTCCAACATTAGTAATGAAACCTCTAATGTTGGCCGACAGGATGCTGATAGACTGGCTCCTCATGATGATGTGGTCAGCTTGAGGTGGTGGGTGTGTAGGGAATGTAAGGTGCTTGCCCTTGAGAGAGGTAGGGTACTGAGGCAGCTGCAGGGATGTAGGTCTGTGGTCTTGTATAAGGCACAATACCACCTGCTGGGCTGGGATAGGAGTAGCTAAGTGGGTGATGTGTGAGAGTGTTCACCAATTCAGAGATCCTGCTGGTTTGTTCGAGAACAGGTCTCTAAACAGGTGGTCCTGTCTGTCAAGTTCCTTTTTCTTCCGACACTGGTCCTCCTGATGTCCTTTCTTGTAGCAGTAATTACACCTGGTATCTCGCAGGCAGTTGTTGGCAGTGTGCCCCTTCCGGTGACAGCGAGAGCACAGCCTAGGTGCCTGGGAGGGTGGAATATGATTTGTTGCACCTCCTGTGTTTTGCAGATTTGTCCTCAGATTCTGCCGCTGGAACTGTGTTAGTGGAGGGCGAGACGACTGTAGATGTCTTCCTCCACGTCCTCTGCCCCGTCCTCTACCAGTTCTGACAGATGTGTCCCTGCTGATTTTTTTTTTTTACTCGGGGTTTGACAAGGTTAAGGATCCCTAGCTTTATTGACAGCTATATTACAGGTTAAGGATTCCTAACTTTATTGGCAAGCTAAGAGCTGTTACCTACATCAGCTCATTTGAAAGCATTTTTATTGTTATGAGTCATACAAGTAGGGAACAGGATGAAGTTGAAGCCATCTGTGGGCCAGCATTTTCATTTGATCAACTGACTTTATCTCGTTGACATCATTATGCTGTACGAATGTGTTCCATACTCGAGTCATCCTGGGTATGTATGATCTCAGATGGAGTGATGTTCTGGAGAAGGGTACAGCCAGAGTGAAGTTGCTGCTTTCTGCCCGTCTTGTGGCATAAAAGCTTGTTTCACGCTGTCCTCGAAGTGGATCCAAGTGTGGTATTTTGACAATATTGGCCTTGTACATAACAGTAAGGCCACCCACATCCCTCCTATGTTGAAGGCTCTGCTGAAATGACAGATCTATCCAGGATGGGTCCAGGCGAGAGATGAGACGTCTTGCTCTGTTCTCTACTCTGTCAAGCAGTCTCTCTCTCTCTATCTCACACACACACACACACACACACACACACACACACACACACACACACACATATATATATATATATATATATATATATATATATATATATATATATATATATATATATATATATATATATATATATATATATATATATATATATATATATATATATATATTTCAACACATCGGCCGTATCCCACCGAGGCAGGGTGGCCCAAAAAAGAAAAACAAAAGTTTCTCTTTTTAAATTTAGTAATTTATACAGGAGAAGGGGTTACTAGCCCCTTGCTCCCGGCATTTTAGTTGTATGGCTTACGGAGGAAGAATTCTGTTCCACTTCCCCATGTGTGTGTGTGTGCATGTAGGTGTGTTGCTTAATATTGTATAAAACAATATTGTATAAATATTGTTTTATACAATATTGTATAAAACAATATTGTATAAAACTCCTACAGTTTTACCAAAAATTATGAAAATTATATTCATCTTTAAATAATAATAATTTTTATTGTAAACTAAGAAATCGCTCGGGCCAGGCATTGAAAAGAGACAAGGACAACAGACAGAAGCTCTCATAGTTTATCATATAGAATACTTAAGCGCTGAGCGAGAGGGGAGGGGGTAGAGCGAGAGGGAGAGAGAGAGAGAAAGAGAGGGGGGGAAGAGACAAAGTGGGAGGGAGGGAGAGAGAGAGAGAGAGAGAGAGAGAGAGAGAGACTCGGGAACAGAAACAGCTGCGTGGCCAGCTGCAACCCTCCAACAAGCTCCCATTAATTATGTCCCTCATTTCTCCCCTGAGACAGCTTCCAAGGATGCTGATGCAGGTGCCATGTTAAATATGATCCCAAAATTTTAGTAACATTAATTTTCATATCAACAAATAAGAAACAGTCACACAAACACACGTTCGAAACATTCACAAGAAAATGTAAACATATGAGAACGATTTAACACTAGGAAACTAACAACTCCACAAATACATGTGAGAAAGATTCACAACATGTCATAAACATTACATAAATATGTAAACATTTCATATTAGAAATATGCAATAAAATGTACCAAGTCAAAATGTTGAGGAAATTCATATATTGTTAAAATTAATGAAAATAGACAAAAATTTATACATATACACTGCAGTAATGCAAATTGTCTCTATAATCATGTAGGCTACGGTGACACTGGTGTCTATAATTGACTATAATTTACTTGTCAAGGAACTTGTTTGGCAACTAGAACAAATATATGTGAGATAAGGTTTTTTGTGATCTTTAAATGCACGGAGATGTGTTTTCTACACAGCTCTGATACACAGTCCAGTTAGTGTTAAGTGAACCCCCATTCCTCAGATATAGTGTAGAAAACCAGTATATAAATTCAGTACTAGCCATTGCTAGTTCAACCAAAATACATATGCAAATTATTTAATGTAATGTGTAACGGTTGTTTACGTTAAAGAATGTGGAAGAGTGACATTAAGAAGGTTTCTTGTAGGAGGGAACGACAACTGACACTGTATTTCACATCTGTGCATAATGCTCGCTGTTCACCCTTTAAAGGCTTCTTCCCATGGTAATTTACTACAAAATGGGCGTTTGAGAGTTGTACAGGAATGTATCTAATCAGCTACCTTATACCAGCGTGCATGTACCATATTTAAAAACATTGCAATATATGCCACATACGCACAGTATATAAAAGGGATATTATACTATGGTAATGGATGCAGTCGCATATATTTCAACCACTGATTTATTGTCTGACTTTGAAAACAATGGCACACGCAACTTTGAAGTACAATATTTACTTGGAGTTTGAGGCAGTCCCTCAGTCTGCTTTGACTCGCCTGACTACTATATATAAGCCACTTCTCCGGCCATATGCTGTACTTTCTACAAGAGTGATGGACTGAACATATCGATTCCATCCAGAGGGACTGATTACCTCAAACTCTTCCTCCCCTT
Source organism: Cherax quadricarinatus (assembly GCF_038502225.1). Classification (NCBI taxonomy): domain Eukaryota; kingdom Metazoa; phylum Arthropoda; class Malacostraca; order Decapoda; family Parastacidae; genus Cherax; species Cherax quadricarinatus. Next base: position 19,392 of record NW_027200036.1, read on the forward strand.
ACCCTCTCTCTGCTGTGTATTGGACTGATGAAGCCACTGTGTGACGAAACGTTTCCTTAATAAAGATTCCCATATATTGCACAAGTGTCTCCATCTTCAACTTATAAAACTATTTCTCTTGAATTCTGAAGTATTGCGAGACCAGGAATTGCGTTAATAATTTGTTGTCCTTAAAGAGGAAATGAGAGATCGACATTTGACCCATCGTGTGTCAACCTAAGATTTAACTTTATTTTTCTGAATGACTGGGAAGTTGTCTAATCACCTGTAAAATTTCAAGTCATGTACTGGCTCTAGTACCGAACTTGCACGCTAAAATCACTCACTACGAAAGCAAAAGACTCGGCAGACGATGCAACAGCCCCCCAATGAAAAGCAGGGGTGTCACTAGCACGTTAAGAGACAACACAATAAGTGTCAGGGGACCAAGACTGTTCAACTGCCTCCCAGCATACATAAGGGGGATTACCAGTAGACCCCTGGCTGTCTTCAAGCAGGCACTGGACAAGCATCTAAAGTCGGTACCTGACCAACCGGGCTGTGGCTCGTACGTTGGATTGCGTGCAGCCAGCAGTAACAGCCTGGTTGATTAGGCTCTGATCCACCATG
>NW_027200037.1:0-25153 GCF_038502225.1 Cherax quadricarinatus
TCCTAAGATCAAGAGAGACTCACTGGCATCAAGAGTCTTAGTTCCTAAGATCAAGAGAATCTCACTGGCATCAAGAGTCTTAGTTCCTAAGATCAAGAGAAACTCACTGGCATCAAGAGTCTTAGTTCCTAAGATCAAGAGAAACTCACTGGCATCAAGAGTCTTAGTTCCTAAGATCAAGAGAAACTCACTGGCATCAAGAGTCTTAGTTCCTAAGATCAAGAGAAACTCACTGGCATCAAGAGTCTTAGTTCCTAAGATCAAGAGAAACTCACTGGCATCAAGAGTCTTAGTTCCTAAGATCAAGAGAAACTCACTGGCATCAAGAGTCTTAGTTCCTAAGATCAAGAGAAACTCACTGGCATCAAGAGTCTTAGTTCCTAAGATCAAGAGAAACTCACTGGCATCAAGAGTCTTAGTTCCTAAGATCAAGAGAAACTCACTGGCATCAAGAGTCTTAGTTCCTAAGATCAAGAGAAACTCACTGGCATCAAGAGTCTTAGTTCCTAAGATCAAGAGAAACTCACTGGCATCAAGAGTCTTAGTTCCTAAGATCAAGAGAAACTCACTGGCATCAAGAGTCTTAGTTCCTAAGATCAAGAGAAACTCACTGGCATCAAGAGTCTTAGTTCCTAAGATCAAGAGAAACTCACTGGCATCAAGAGTCTTAGTTCCTAAGATCAAGAGAAACTCACTGGCATCAAGAGTCTTAGTTCCTAAGATCAAGAGAAACTCACTGGCATCAAGAGTCTTAGTTCCTAAGATCAAGAGAAACTCACTGGCATCAAGAGTCTTAGTTCCTAAGATCAAGAGAAACTCACTGGCATCAAGAGTCTTAGTTCCTAAGATCAAGAGAAACTCACTGGCATCAAGAGTCTTAGTTCCTAAGATCAAGAGAAACTCACTGGCATCAAGAGTCTTAGTTCCTAAGATCAAGAGAAACTCACTGGCATCAAGAGTCTTAGTTCCTAAGATCAAGAGAAACTCACTGGCATCAAGAGTCTTAGTTCCTAAGATCAAGAGAAACTCACTGGCATCAAGAGTCTTAGTTCCTAAGATCAAGAGAAACTCACATGCATCAAGAGTCTTAGTTCCTAAGATCAAGAGAAACTCACTGGCATCAAGAGTCTTAGTTCCTAAGATCAAGAGAAACTCACTGGCATCAAGAGTCTTAGTTCCTAAGATCAAGAGAAACTCACTGGCATCAAGAGTCTTAGTTCCTAGATCAAGAGAAACTCACTGGCATCAAGAGTCTTAGTTCCTAAGATCAAGAGAAACTCACTGGCATCAAGAGTCTTAGTTCCTAAGATCAAGAGAAACTCACTGGCATCAAGAGTCTTAGTTCCTATGATCAAGAGAAACTCACTGGCATCAAGAGTCTTAGTTCCTAAGATCAAGAGAAACTCACTGGCATCAAGAGTCTTAGTTCCTAAGATCAAGAGAAACTCACTGGCATCAAGAGTCTTAGTTCCTAAGATCAAGAGAAACTCACTGGCATCAAGAGTCTTAGTTCCTAAGATCAAGAGAAACTCACTGGCATCAAGAGTCTTAGTTCCTAAGATCAAGAGAAACTCACTGGCATCAAGAGTCTTAGTTCTACTCACTGGCATAGAAACTCACTGGCATCCTAAGATCAAGAGAAACTCACTGGCATCAAGAGTCTTAGTTCCTAAGATCAAGAGAAACTCACTGGCATCAAGAGTCTTAGTTCCTAGATCAAGAGAAACTCCACTGGCATCAAGAGTCTTAGTTCCTAGTTCCTAAGATCAAGAGAAACTCACTGGCATCAAGAGTCTTAGTTCCTAAGATCAAGAGGCATCAAGAGTCTTAGTTCCTAAGATCAAGAGAAACTCACTGGCATCAAGAGTCTTAGTTCCTAAGATCAAGAGAAACTCACTGGCATCAAGAGTCTTAGTTCCTAAGATCAAGAGAAACTTACTGGCATCAAGAGTCTTAGTTCCTAAGATCAAGAGATACTCACTGGCATCAAGAGTCTTAGTACCTAAGATCAAGAGAAACTCACTGGCATCAAGAGTCTTAGTTCCTAAGATCAAGAGAAACTCACTGGCATCAAGAGTCTTAGTTCCTAAGATCAAGAGAAACTCACTGGCATCAAGAGTCTTAGTTCCTAAGATCAAGAGACTGGCATCAAGAGTCTTAGTTCCTAAGATCACTGGCATCAAGAGTCTTAGTTCCTAAGATCAAGAGAAACTCACTGGCATCAAGAGTCTTAGTTCCTAAGATCAAGAGAAACTCACTGGCATCAAGAGTCTTAGTTCCTAAGATCAAGAGAAACTCACTGGCATCAAGAGTCTTAGTTCCTAAGATCAAGAGAAACTCACTGGCATCAAGAGTCTTAGTTCCTAAGATCAAGAGAAACTCACTGGCATCAAGAGTATTAGTTCCTAAGATCAAGAGAAACTCACTGGCATCAAGAGACTTAGTTAATAAGATCAAGAGAAACTCACTGGCATCAAGAGTCTTAGTTCCTAAGATCAAGAGAAACTCACTGGCATCAAGAGTCTTAGTTCCTAAGATCAAGAGAAACTCACTGGCATCAAGAGTCTTAGTTCCTAAGATCAAGAGAAACTCACTGGCATCAAGAGTCTTAGTTCCTAAGATCAAGAGAAACTCACTGGCATCAAGAGTCTTAGTTCCTAAGATCAAGAGAAACTCACTGGCATCAAGAGTCTTAGTTCCTAAGATCAAGAGAAACTCACTGGCATCAAGAGTCTTAGTTCCTAAGATCAAGAGAAACTCACTGGCATCAAGAGTCTTAGTTCCTAAGATCAAGAGAAACTCACTGGCATCAAGAGTCTTAGTTCCTAAGATCAAGAGAAACTCACTGGCATCAAGAGTCTTAGTTCCTAAGATCAAGAGAAACTCACTGGCATCAAGAGTCTTAGTTCCTAAGATCAAGAGAAACTCACTGGCATCAAGAGTCTTAGTTCCTAAGATCAAGAGAAACTCACTGGCATCAAGAGTCTTAGTTCCTAAGATCAAGAGAAACTCACTGGCATCAAGAGTCTTAGTTCCTAAGATCAAGAGAAACTCACTGGCATCAAGAGTCTTAGTTCCTAAGATCAAGAGAAACTCACTGGCATCAAGAGTCTTAGTTCCTAAGATCAAGAGAAACTCACTGGCATCAAGAGTCTTAGTTCCTAAGATCAAGAGAAACTCACTGGCATCAAGAGTCTTAGTTCCTAAGATCAAGAGAAACTCACTGGCATCAAGAGTCTTAGTTCCTAAGATCAAGAGAAACTCACTGGCATCAAGAGTCTTAGTTCCTAAGATCAAGAGAAACTCACTGGCATCAAGAGTCTTAGTTCCTAAGATCAAGAGAAACTCACTGGCATCAAGAGTCTTAGTTCCTAAGATCAAGAGAAACTCACTGGCATCAAGAGTCTTAGTTCCTAAGATCAAGAGAAACTCACTGGCATCAAGAGTCTAGATTCCTAAGATCAAGAGAAACTCACTGGCATCAAGAGTCTTAGTTCCTAAGATCAAGAGAAACTCACTGGCATCAAGAGTCTTAGTTCCTAAGATCAAGAGAAACTCACTGGCATCAAGAGTCTTAGTTCCTAAGATCAAGAGAAACTCACTGGCATCAAGAGTCTTAGTTCCTAAGATCAAGAGAAACTCACTGGCATCAAGAGTCTTAGTTCCTAAGATCAAGAGAAACTCACTGGCATCAAGAGTCTTAGTTCCTAAGATCAAGAGAAACTCACTGGCATCAAGAGTCTTAGTTCCTAAGATCAAGAGAAACTCACTGGCATCAAGAGTCTTAGTTCCTAAGATCAAGAGAAACTCACTGGCATCAAGAGTCTTAGTTCCTAAGATCAAGAGAAACTCACTGGCATCAAGAGTCTTAGTTCCTAAGATCAAGAGAAACTCACTGGCATCAAGAGTCTTAGTTCCTAAGATCAAGAGAAACTCACTGGCATCAAGAGTCTTAGTTCCTAAGATCAAGAGAAACTCACTGGCATCAAGAGTCTTAGTTCCTAAGATCAAGAGAAACTCACTGGCATCAAGAGTCTTAGTTCCTAAGATCAAGAGAAACTCACTGGCATCAAGAGTCTTAGTTCCTAAGATCAAGAGAAACTCACTGGCATCAAGAGTCTTAGTTCCTAAGATCAAGAGAAACTCACTGGCATCAAGAGTCTTAGTTCCTAAGATCAAGAGAAACTCACTGGCATCAAGAGTCTTAGTTCCTAAGATCAAGAGAAACTCACTGGCATCAAGAGTCTTAGTTCCTAAGATCAAGAGAAACTCACTGGCATCAAGAGTCTTAGTTCCTAAGATCAAGAGAAACTCACTGGCATCAAGAGTCTTAGTTCCTAAGATCAAGAGAAACTCACTGGCATCAAGAGTCTTAGTTCCTAAGATCAAGAGAAACTCACTGGCATCAAGAGTCTTAGTTCCTAAGATCAAGAGAAACTCACTGGCATCAAGAGTCTTAGTTCCTATGATCAAGAGAAACTCACTGGCATCAAGAGTCTTAGTTCCTAAGATCAAGAGAAACTCACTGGCATCAAGAGTCTTAGTTCCTATGATCAAGAGAAACTCACTGGCATCAAGAGTCTTAGTTCCTATAATCAAGAGAAACTCACTGGCATCAAGAGTCTTAGTTCCTAAGATCAAGAGAAACTCACTGGCATCAAGAGTCTTAGTTCCTATGATCAAGAGAAACTCACTGGCATCAAGAGTCTTAGTTCCTAAGATCAAGAGAAACTCACTGGCATCAAGAGTCTTAGTTCCTAAGATCAAGAGAAACTCACTGGCATCAAGAGTCTTAGTTCCTAAGATCAAGAGAAACTCACTGGCATCAAGAGTCTTAGTTCCTAAGATCAAGAGAAACTCACTGGCATCAAGAGTCTTAGTTCCTAAGATCAAGAGAAACTCACTGGCATCAAGAGTCTTAGTTCCTAAGATCAAGAGAAACTCACTGGCATCAAGAGTCTTAGTTCCTAAGATCAAGAGAAACTCACTGGCATCAAGAGTCTTAGTTCCTAAGATCAAGAGAAACTCACTGGCATCAAGAGTCTTAGTTCCTAAGATCAAGAGAAACTCACTGGCATCAAGAGTCTTAGTTCCTAAGATCAAGAGAAACTCACTGGCATCAAGAGTCTTAGTTCCTAAGATCAAGAGAAACTCACTGGCATCAAGAGTCTTAGTTCCTAAGATCAAGAGAAACTCACTGGCATCAAGAGTCTTAGTTCCTAAGATCAAGAGAAACTCACTGGCATCAAGAGTCTTAGTTCCTAAGATCAAGAGAAACTCACTGGCATCAAGAGTCTTAGTTCCTAAGATCAAGAGAAACTCACTGGCATCAAGAGTCTTAGTTCCTAAGATCAAGAGAAACTCACTGGCATCAAGAGTCTTAGTTCCTAAGATCAAGAGAAACTCACTGGCATCAAGAGTCTTAGTTCCTAAGATCAAGAGAAACTCACTGGCATCAAGAGTCTTAGTTCCTAAGATCAAGAGAAACTCACTGGCATCAAGAGTCTTAGTTCCTAAGATCAAGAGAAACTCACTGGCATCAAGAGTCTTAGTTCCTAAGATCAAGAGAAACTCACTGGCATCAAGAGTCTTAGTTCCTAAGATCAAGAGAAACTCACTGGCATCAAGAGTCTTAGTTCCTAAGATCAAGAGAAACTCACTGGCATCAAGAGTCTTAGTTCCTAAGATCAAGAGAAACTCACTGGCATCAAGAGTCTTAGTTCCTAAGATCAAGAGAAACTCACTGGCATCAAGAGTCTTAGTTCCTAAGATCAAGAGAAACTCACTGGCATCAAGAGTCTTAGTTCCTAAGATCAAGAGAAACTCACTGGCATCAAGAGTCTTAGTTCCTAAGATCAAGAGAAACTCACTGGCATCAAGAGTCTTAGTTCCTAAGATCAAGAGAAACTCACTGGCATCAAGAGTCTTAGTTCCTAAGATCAAGAGAAACTCACTGGCATCAAGAGTCTTAGTTCCTAAGATCAAGAGAAACTCACTGGCATCAAGAGTCTTAGTTCCTAAGATCAAGAGAAACTCACTGGCATCAAGAGTCTTAGTTCCTAAGATCAAGAGAAACTCACTGGCATCAAGAGTCTTAGTTCCTAAGATCAAGAGAAACTCACTGGCATCAAGAGTCTTAGTTCCTAAGATCAAGAGAAACTCACTGGCATCAAGAGTCTTAGTTCCTAAGATCAAGAGAAACTCACTGGCATCAAGAGTCTTAGTTCCTAAGATCAAGAGAAACTCACTGGCATCAAGAGTCTTAGTTCCTAAGATCAAGAGAAACTCACTGGCATCAAGAGTCTTAGTTCCTAAGATCAAGAGAAACTCACTGGCATCAAGAGTCTTAGTTCCTAAGATCAAGAGAAACTCACTGGCATCAAGAGTCTTAGTTCCTAAGATCAAGAGAAACTCACTGGCATCAAGAGTCTTAGTTCCTAAGATCAAGAGAAACTCACTGGCATCAAGAGTCTTAGTTCCTAAGATCAAGAGAAACTCACTGGCATCAAGAGTCTTAGTTCCTAAGATCAAGAGAAACTCACTGGCATCAAGAGTCTTAGTTCCTAAGATCAAGAGAAACTCACTGGCATCAAGAGTCTTAGTTCCTAAGATCAAGAGAAACTCACTGGCATCAAGAGTCTTAGTTCCTAAGATCAAGAGAAACTCACTGGCATCAAGAGTCTTAGTTCCTAAGATCAAGAGAAACTCACTGGCATCAAGAGTCTTAGTTCCTAAGATCAAGAGAAACTCACTGGCATCAAGAGTCTTAGTTCCTAAGATCAAGAGAAACTCACTGGCATCAAGAGTCTTAGTTCCTAAGATCAAGAGAAACTCACTGGCATCAAGAGTCTTAGTTCCTAAGATCAAGAGAAACTCACTGGCATCAAGAGTCTTAGTTCCTAAGATCAAGAGAAACTCACTGGCATCAAGAGTCTTAGTTCCTAAGATCAAGAGAAACTCACTGGCATCAAGAGTCTTAGTTCCTAAGATCAAGAGAAACTCACTGGCATCAAGAGTCTTAGTTCCTAAGATCAAGAGAAACTCACTGGCATCAAGAGTCTTAGTTCCTAAGATCAAGAGAAACTCACTGGCATCAAGAGTCTTAGTTCCTAAGATCAAGAGAAACTCACTGGCATCAAGAGTCTTAGTTCCTAAGATCAAGAGAAACTCACTGGCATCAAGAGTCTTAGTTCCTAAGATCAAGAGAAACTCACTGGCATCAAGAGTCTTAGTTCCTAAGATCAAGAGAAACTCACTGGCATCAAGAGTCTTAGTTCCTAAGATCAAGAGAAACTCACTGGCATCAAGAGTCTTAGTTCCTAAGATCAAGAGAAACTCACTGGCATCAAGAGTCTTAGTTCCTAAGATCAAGAGAAACTCACTGGCATCAAGAGTCTTAGTTCCTAAGATCAAGAGAAACTCACTGGCATCAAGAGTCTTAGTTCCTAAGATCAAGAGAAACTCACTGGCATCAAGAGTCTTAGTTCCTAAGATCAAGAGAAACTCACTGGCATCAAGAGTCTTAGTTCCTAAGATCAAGAGAAACTCACTGGCATCAAGAGTCTTAGTTCCTAAGATCAAGAGAAACTCACTGGCATCAAGAGTCTTAGTTCCTAAGATCAAGAGAAACTCACTGGCATCAAGAGTCTTAGTTCCTAAGATCAAGAGAAACTCACTGGCATCAAGAGTCTTAGTTCCTAAGATCAAGAGAAACTCACTGGCATCAAGAGTCTTAGTTCCTAAGATCAAGAGAAACTCACTGGCATCAAGAGTCTTAGTTCCTAAGATCAAGAGAAACTCACTGGCATCAAGAGTCTTAGTTCCTAAGATCAAGAGAAACTCACTGGCATCAAGAGTCTTAGTTCCTAAGATCAAGAGAAACTCACTGGCATCAAGAGTCTTAGTTCCTAAGATCAAGAGAAACTCACTGGCATCAAGAGTCTTAGTTCCTAAGATCAAGAGAAACTCACTGGCATCAAGAGTCTTAGTTCCTAAGATCAAGAGAAACTCACTGGCATCAAGAGTCTTAGTTCCTAAGATCAAGAGAAACTCACTGGCATCAAGAGTCTTAGTTCCTAAGATCAAGAGAAACTCACTGGCATCAAGAGTCTTAGTTCCTAAGATCAAGAGAAACTCACTGGCATCAAGAGTCTTAGTTCCTAAGATCAAGAGAAACTCACTGGCATCAAGAGTCTTAGTTCCTAAGATCAAGAGAAACTCACTGGCATCAAGAGTCTTAGTTCCTAAGATCAAGAGAAACTCACTGGCATCAAGAGTCTTAGTTCCTAAGATCAAGAGAAACTCACTGGCATCAAGAGTCTTAGTTCCTAAGATCAAGAGAAACTCACTGGCATCAAGAGTCTTAGTTCCTAAGATCAAGAGAAACTCACTGGCATCAAGAGTCTTAGTTCCTAAGATCAAGAGAAACTCACTGGCATCAAGAGTCTTAGTTCCTAAGATCAAGAGAAACTCACTGGCATCAAGAGTCTTAGTTCCTAAGATCAAGAGAAACTCACTGGCATCAAGAGTCTTAGTTCCTAAGATCAAGAGAAACTCACTGGCATCAAGAGTCTTAGTTCCTAAGATCAAGAGAAACTCACTGGCATCAAGAGTCTTAGTTCCTAAGATCAAGAGAAACTCACTGGCATCAAGAGTCTTAGTTCCTAAGATCAAGAGAAACTCACTGGCATCAAGAGTCTTAGTTCCTAAGATCAAGAGAAACTCACTGGCATCAAGAGTCTTAGTTCCTAAGATCAAGAGAAACTCACTGGCATCAAGAGTCTTAGTTCCTAAGATCAAGAGAAACTCACTGGCATCAAGAGTCTTAGTTCCTAAGATCAAGAGAAACTCACTGGCATCAAGAGTCTTAGTTCCTAAGATCAAGAGAAACTCACTGGCATCAAGAGTCTTAGTTCCTAAGATCAAGAGAAACTCACTGGCATCAAGAGTCTTAGTTCCTAAGATCAAGAGAAACTCACTGGCATCAAGAGTCTTAGTTCCTAAGATCAAGAGAAACTCACTGGCATCAAGAGTCTTAGTTCCTAAGATCAAGAGAAACTCACTGGCATCAAGAGTCTTAGTTCCTAAGATCAAGAGAAACTCACTGGCATCAAGAGTCTTAGTTCCTAAGATCAAGAGAAACTCACTGGCATCAAGAGTCTTAGTTCCTAAGATCAAGAGAAACTCACTGGCATCAAGAGTCTTAGTTCCTAAGATCAAGAGAAACTCACTGGCATCAAGAGTCTTAGTTCCTAAGATCAAGAGAAACTCACTGGCATCAAGAGTCTTAGTTCCTAAGATCAAGAGAAACTCACTGGCATCAAGAGTCTTAGTTCCTAAGATCAAGAGAAACTCACTGGCATCAAGAGTCTTAGTTCCTAAGATCAAGAGAAACTCACTGGCATCAAGAGTCTTAGTTCCTAAGATCAAGAGAAACTCACTGGCATCAAGAGTCTTAGTTCCTAAGATCAAGAGAAACTCACTGGCATCAAGAGTCTTAGTTCCTAAGATCAAGAGAAACTCACTGGCATCAAGAGTCTTAGTTCCTAAGATCAAGAGAAACTCACTGGCATCAAGAGTCTTAGTTCCTAAGATCAAGAGAAACTCACTGGCATCAAGAGTCTTAGTTCCTAAGATCAAGAGAAACTCACTGGCATCAAGAGTCTTAGTTCCTAAGATCAAGAGAAACTCACTGGCATCAAGAGTCTTAGTTCCTAAGATCAAGAGAAACTCACTGGCATCAAGAGTCTTAGTTCCTAAGATCAAGAGAAACTCACTGGCATCAAGAGTCTTAGTTCCTAAGATCAAGAGAAACTCACTGGCATCAAGAGTCTTAGTTCCTAAGATCAAGAGAAACTCACTGGCATCAAGAGTCTTAGTTCCTAAGATCAAGAGAAACTCACTGGCATCAAGAGTCTTAGTTCCTAAGATCAAGAGAAACTCACTGGCATCAAGAGTCTTAGTTCCTAAGATCAAGAGAAACTCACTGGCATCAAGAGTCTTAGTTCCTAAGATCAAGAGAAACTCACTGGCATCAAGAGTCTTAGTTCCTAAGATCAAGAGAAACTCACTGGCATCAAGAGTCTTAGTTCCTAAGATCAAGAGAAACTCACTGGCATCAAGAGTCTTAGTTCCTAAGATCAAGAGAAACTCACTGGCATCAAGAGTCTTAGTTCCTAAGATCAAGAGAAACTCACTGGCATCAAGAGTCTTAGTTCCTAAGATCAAGAGAAACTCACTGGCATCAAGAGTCTTAGTTCCTAAGATCAAGAGAAACTCACTGGCATCAAGAGTCTTAGTTCCTAAGATCAAGAGAAACTCACTGGCATCAAGAGTCTTAGTTCCTAAGATCAAGAGAAACTCACTGGCATCAAGAGTCTTAGTTCCTAAGATCAAGAGAAACTCACTGGCATCAAGAGTCTTAGTTCCTAAGATCAAGAGAAACTCACTGGCATCAAGAGTCTTAGTTCCTAAGATCAAGAGAAACTCACTGGCATCAAGAGTCTTAGTTCCTAAGATCAAGAGAAACTCACTGGCATCAAGAGTCTTAGTTCCTAAGATCAAGAGAAACTCACTGGCATCAAGAGTCTTAGTTCCTAAGATCAAGAGAAACTCACTGGCATCAAGAGTCTTAGTTCCTAAGATCAAGAGAAACTCACTGGCATCAAGAGTCTTAGTTCCTAAGATCAAGAGAAACTCACTGGCATCAAGAGTCTTAGTTCCTAAGATCAAGAGAAACTCACTGGCATCAAGAGTCTTAGTTCCTAAGATCAAGAGAAACTCACTGGCATCAAGAGTCTTAGTTCCTAAGATCAAGAGAAACTCACTGGCATCAAGAGTCTTAGTTCCTAAGATCAAGAGAAACTCACTGGCATCAAGAGTCTTAGTTCCTAAGATCAAGAGAAACTCACTGGCATCAAGAGTCTTAGTTCCTAAGATCAAGAGAAACTCACTGGCATCAAGAGTCTTAGTTCCTAAGATCAAGAGAAACTCACTGGCATCAAGAGTCTTAGTTCCTAAGATCAAGAGAAACTCACTGGCATCAAGAGTCTTAGTTCCTAAGATCAAGAGAAACTCACTGGCATCAAGAGTCTTAGTTCCTAAGATCAAGAGAAACTCACTGGCATCAAGAGTCTTAGTTCCTAAGATCAAGAGAAACTCACTGGCATCAAGAGTCTTAGTTCCTAAGATCAAGAGAAACTCACTGGCATCAAGATCAAGAGAAACTTACTGGCAACAAGAGTCTTAGTTCCTAAGATCAAGAGAAACTCACTGGCATCAAGAGTCTTAGTTCCTAAGATCAATAGAAACTCACTGGCATCAAGAGTCTTAGTTCCTAAGATCAAGAGAAACTCACTGGCATCAAGAGTCTTAGTTCCTAAGATCAAGAGAAACTCACTGGCATCAAGAGTCTTAGTTCCTAAGATCAAGAGAAACTCACTGGCATCAAGAGTCTTAGTTCATATGATCAAGAGAAACTCACTGGCATCAAGAGTCTTAGTTCCTATAATCAAGAGAAACTCACTGGCATCAAGAGTCTTAGTTCCTAAGATCAAGAGAAACTCACTGGCATCAAGAGTCTTAGTTCCTATGATCAAGAGAAACTCACTGGCATCAAGAGTCTTAGTTCCTATAATCAAGAGAAACTCACTGGCATCAAGAGTCTTATGATCAAGAGAAACTCACTGGCATCAAGAGTCTTAGTTCCTATAATCAAGAGAAACTCACTGGCATCAAGAGTCTTAGTTCCTAAGATCAAGTGAAACTCACTGGCATCAAGAGTCTTAGTTCCCATGATCAAGAGAAACTCACTGGCATCAAGAGTCTTAGTTCCTAAGATCAAGAGAAACTCACTGGCATCAAGAGTCTTAGTTTATAAGATCAAGAGAAACTCACTGGCATCAAGAGTCTTAGTTCCTAAGATCAAGAGAAACTCACTGGCATCAAGAGTCTTAGTTCCTAAGATCAAGAGAAACTCACTGGCATCAAGAGTCTTAGTTCCTATGATCAAGAGAAACTCACTGGCATCAAGAGTCTTAGTTCCTTACATCAAGAGAAACTCACTGGCATCAAGAGTCTTAGTTCCTAAGATCAAGAGAAACTCACTGGCATCAAGAGTCTTAGTTCCTAAGATCAAGAGAAAGTCACTGGCATCAAGAGTCTTAGTTTCTAAGATCAAGAGAAACTCACTGGCATCAAGAGTCTTAGTTCCTAAGATCAAGAGAAACTCACTGGCATCAAGAGTCTTAGTTCCTAAGATCAAGAGAAACTCACTGGCATCAAGAGTCTTAGTTCCTAAGATCAAGAGATACCCACTGGCATCAAGAGTCTTAGTTCCTAAGATCAAGAGAAGCTCACTGGCATCAAGAGTCTTAGTTCCTAAGATCAAGAGAAACTCACTGGCATCAAGAGTCTTAGTTCCTAAGATCAAGAGAAACTCACTGACATCAAGAGTCTTAGTTCCTAAGATCAAGAGAAACTCACTGGCATCAAGAGTCTTAGTTCCTAAGATCAAGAGAAACTCACTGGCATCAAGAGTCTTAGTTCCTAAGATCAAGAGAAACTCACTGGCATCAAGAGTCTTAGTTCCTGAGATCAAGAGAAACTCACTGGCATCAAGAGTCTTAGTTCCTAAGATCAAGAGAAACCCACTGGCATCAAGAGTCTTAGTTCCTAAGATCAAGAGAAGTTCACTGGCATCAAGAGTCTTAGTTCCTAAGATCAAGAGAAACTCACTGGCATCAAGAGTCTTAGTTCCTAAGATCAAGAGAAACTCACTGACATCAAGAGTCTTAGTTCCTAAGATCAAGAGAAACTCACTAGCATCAAGAGTCTTAGTTCCTAAGATCAAGAGAAACTCACTGGCATCAAGAGTCTTAGTTCCTAAGATCAAGAGAAACTCACTGACATCAAGAGTCTTAGTTCCTAAGATCAAGAGAAACTCACTGGCATCAAGAGTCTTAGTTCCTAAGATCAAGAGAAACTCACTGGCATCAAGAGTCTTAGTTCCTAAGATCAAGAGAAACTCACTGGCATCAAGAGTCTTAGTTCCTAAGATCAAGAGAAACTCACTGGCATCAAGAGTCTTACTGGCATCAAGAGTCTTAGTTCCTAAGATCAAGAGAAACTCACTGGCATCAAGAGTCTTAATTCCTAAGATCAAGAGAAACTCATTGGCATCAAGAGTCTTAGTTCTTAAGATCAAGAGAAACTCACTGACATCAAGAGTCTTAGTTCCTAAGACCAAGAGAAACTCACTGGCATCAAGAGTCTTAGTTCCTAATATCAAGAGAAACTCACTGGCATCAAGAGTCTTAGTTCCTAAGATCAAGAGAAACTCACTGGCATCAAGAGTCTTAGTTCCTAAGATCAAGAGAAACTCACTGGCATCAAGAGTCTTAGTTCCTAAGATCAAGAGAAACTCACTGGCATCAAGAGTCTTAGTTCCTAAGATCAAGAGAAACTCACTGGCATCAAGAGTCTTAGTTCCTAAGATCAAGAGAAACTCACTGGCATCAAGAGTCTTAGTTCCTAAGATCAAGAGAAACTCACTGGCATCAAGAGTCTTAGTTCCTAAGATCAAGAGAAACTCACTGGCATCAAGAGTCTTAGTTCCTAAGATCAAGAGAAACTCACTGGCATCAAGAGTCTTAGTTCCTAAGATCAAGAGAAACTCACTGGCATCAAGAGTCTTAGTTCCTAAGATCAAGAGAAACTCACTGGCATCAAGAGTCTTAGTTCCTAAGATCAAGAGAAACTCACTGGCATCAAGAGTCTTAGTTCCTAAGATCAAGAGAAACTCACTGGCATCAAGAGTCTTAGTTCCTAAGATCAAGAGAAACTCACTGGCATCAAGAGTCTTAGTTCCTAAGATCAAGAGAAACTCACTGGCATCAAGAGTCTTAGTTCCTAAGATCAAGAGAAACTCACTGGCATCAAGAGTCTTAGTTCCTAAGATCAAGAGAAACTCACTGGCATCAAGAGTCTTAGTTCCTAAGATCAAGAGAAACTCACTGGCATCAAGAGTCTTAGTTCCTAAGATCAAGAGAAACTCACTGGCATCAAGAGTCTTAGTTCCTAAGATCAAGAGAAACTCACTGGCATCAAGAGATCAAGATCAAGAGAAACTCACTGGCATCAAGAGTCTTAGTTCCTAAGATCAAGAGAAACTCACTGGCATCAAGAGTCTTAGTTCCTAAGATCAAGAGAAACTCACTGGCATCAAGAGTCTTAGTTCCTAAGATCAAGAGAAACTCACTGGCATCAAGAGTCTTAGTTCCTAAGATCAAGAGAAACTCACTGGCATCAAGAGTCTTAGTTCCTAAGATCAAGAGAAACTCACTGGCATCAAGAGTCTTAGTTCCTAAGATCAAGAGAAACTCACTGGCATCAAGAGTCTTAGTTCCTAAGATCAAGAGAAACTCACTGGCATCAAGAGTCTTAGTTCCTAAGATCAAGAGAAACTCACTGGCATCAAGAGTCTTAGTTCCTAAGATCAAGAGAAACTCACTGGCATCAAGAGTCTTAGTTCCTAAGATCAAGAGAAACTCACTGGCATCAAGAGTCTTAGTTCCTAAGATCAAGAGAAACTCACTGGCATCAAGAGTCTTAGTTCCTAAGATCAAGAGAAACTCACTGGCATCAAGAGTCTTAGTTCCTAAGATCAAGAGAAACTCACTGGCATCAAGAGTCTTAGTTCCTAAGATCAAGAGAAACTCACTGGCATCAAGAGTCTTAGTTCCTAAGATCAAGAGAAACTCACTGGCATCAAGAGTCTTAGTTCCTAAGATCAAGAGAAACTCACTGGCATCAAGAGTCTTAGTTCCTAAGATCAAGAGAAACTCACTGGCATCAAGAGTCTTAGTTCCTAAGATCAAGAGAAACTCACTGGCATCAAGAGTCTTAGTTCCTAAGATCAAGAGAAACTCACTGGCATCAAGAGTCTTAGTTCCTAAGATCAAGAGAAACTCACTGGCATCAAGAGTCTTAGTTCCTAAGATCAAGAGAAACTCACTGGCATCAAGAGTCTTAGTTCCTAAGATCAAGAGAAACTCACTGGCATCAAGAGTCTTAGTTCCTAAGATCAAGAGAAACTCACTGGCATCAAGAGTCTTAGTTCCTAAGATCAAGAGAAACTCACTGGCATCAAGAGTCTTAGTTCCTAAGATCAAGAGAAACTCACTGGCATCAAGAGTCTTAGTTCCTAAGATCAAGAGAAACTCACTGGCATCAAGAATCTTAGTTCCTAAGATCAAGAGAAACTCACTGGTATCAAGAGTCTTAGTTCCTAAGATCAAGAGAAACTAACTGGCATCAAGAGTCTTAGTTCCTAAGATCAAGAGAAACTCACTGGCATCAAGAGTCTTAGTTTCTAAGATCAAGAGAAACTCACTGGCATCAAGAGTCTTAGTTCCTAAGATCAAGAGAAACTCACTGGCATCAAGAGTCTTAGTTCCTAAGATCAAGAGAAACTCACTGGCATCAAGAGTCTTAGTTCTTAAGATCAAGAGAAACTCACTGGCATCAAGAGTCTTAGTTCCTAAGATCAAGAGAAACTTACTTTCATCAAGAGTCTTAGTTCCTAAGATCAAGAGAAACTCACTGGCATCAAGAGTCTTAGTTCCTAAGATCAAGATAAACTCACTGACATCAAGAGTCTTAGTTCCTAAGATCAAGAGAAACTCACTGGCATCAAGAGTCTTAGTTCCTAAGATCAAGAGAAACTCACTGGCATCAAGAGTATTAGTTCCTAAGATCAAGAGAAACTTACTGGCATCAAGAGTCTTAGTTCCTAAGATCAAGAGAAAGTCACTGGCATCAAGAGTTTTAGTACCTAAGATCAAGAGAAACTCACTGGCATCAAGAGTCTTAGTTCCTAAGATCAAGAGAAACTCACTGGCATCAAGAGTCTTAGTTCCTAAGATCAAGAGAAACTCACTGGCATCAAGAGTCTTAGTTCCTAAGATCAAGATAAACTCACTGGCATCAAGAGTCTTAGTTCCTAAGATCAAGAGAAACTCACTGGCATCAAGAGTCTTAGTTCCTAAGATCAAGAAAAACTCACTGGCATCAAGAGTCTTAGTTCCTAAGATCAAGAGAAACTCACTGGCATCAAGAGTCTTAGTTCCTAAGGTCAAGAGAAACTCACTGGCATCAAGAGACTTAGTTCCTAAGATCAAGAGAAACTCACTGGCATCAAGAGTCTTAGTTCCTAATAAAGAGAAACTCACTGGCATCAAGAGTCTTAGTTCCTAAGATCAAGAGAAACTCACTGGCATCAAGAGTCTTTGTTCCTAAGTTCAAGAGAAACTCACTGGCATCAAGAGTCTTAGTTCCTAAGATCAAGAGAAACTCACTGGCATCAAGAGTCTTAGTTCCTAAGATCAAGAGAAACTCACTGGCATCAAGAGTCTTAGTTCCTAAGATCAGGAGAAACTCACTGACATCAAGAGTCTTAGTTCCTAAGACCAAGAGAAACTCACTGGCATCAAGAGTCTTAGTTCCTAATATCAAGAGAAACTCACTGGCATCAAGAGTCTTAGTTCCTAAGATGAAGAGAAACTCACTGGCATGAAGAGTCATAGTTCCTAAGATCAAGAGAAACTCACTGGCATCAAGAGTCTTAGTTCCTAAGATCAAGAGAAACTCACTGGCATCAAGAGTCTTTGTTCCTAAGATCAAGAGAAACTCACTGGCATCAAGAGTCTTAGTTCCTAAGATCAAGAGAAACTCACTGGCATCAAGAGTCTTAGTTCCTACGATCAAGAGAAACTCACTGGCATCAAGAGTCTTAGTTCCTAAGATCAAGAGAAACTCACTCAAGAGCTTATCAAGAGAAACTCACTAGCATCAAGAGTCTTAGTTCCTAAGATCAAGAGAAGCTCACTGGCATCAAGAATCTTAGTTCCTAAGATCAAGAGAAACTCACTGGCATCAAGAGTCTTAGTTCCTAAGATCAAGAGAAGCTCACTGGCATCAAGAGTCTTAGTTCCTAAGATCAAGAGAGTCACTGGCATCAAGAGTCTTAGTTCCTAAGATCAAGAGAAACTCACTGGCATCAAGAGTCTTAGTTCCTAAGATCAAGAGAAACTTACTGGCATCAAGAGTCTTAGTTCCTAAAATCAAGAGAAACTCACTGGCATCAAGAGTCTTAGTTCCTAAGATAAAGAGAAACTCACTTGCATCAAGAGTCTTAGTTCCTAAGATCAAGAGAAACTCACTGGCATCAAGAGTCATAGTTCCTAAGATCAAGAGAAACTCACTGGCATCAAGAATCTTAGTTCCTAAGATCAAGAGAAACTCACTGGCATCAAGAGTCTTAGTTCCTAAGATCAAGAGAAACTCACTGGCATCAGGAGTCTTAGTTCCTAAGATCAAGAGAAACTCACTGGCATGAAGAATCTTAGTTCCTAAGAACAAGAGAAACTCACTGGCATCAAGAGTCTTAGTTCCTAAGATCAAGGGAAACTCACTGGCATCAAGAGTCTTAGTTCCTAAGATCAAGAGAAACTCACTGGCATCAAGAGTCTTAGTTCCTAAGATCAAGAGAAAGTCACTGGCATCAAGAGTCTTAGTTCCTAAGATCAAGAGAAACTCACTGGCATCAAGAATCTTAGTTCCTAAGATCAAGAGAAACTCACTGGCATCAAGAATCTTAGTTCCTAAGATCAAGAGAAACTCACTGGCATCAAGAGTCTTAGATAAAGAGAAACTCACTGGCATCAAGAGTCTTAGTTCCTAAGATCAAGAGAAACTCACTGGCATCAAGAGTCTTAGTTCCTAAGATCAAGAGAAACTCACTGGCATCAAGAGTCTTAGTTCCTAAGATCAAGAGAAACTCACTGGCATCAAGAGTCTTAGTTCCTAAGATCAAGAGAAACTCACTGGCATCAAGAGTCTTAGTTCCTAAGATCAAGAGAAACTCACTGGCATCAAGAGTCTTAGTTCCTAAGATCAAGAGAAACTCACTGGCATCAAGAGTCTTAGTTCCTAAGATCAAGAGAAACTCACTGGCATCAAGAGTCTTAGTTCCTAAGATCAAGAGAAACTCACTGGCATCAAGAGTCTTAGTTCCTAAGATCAAGAGAAACTCACTGGCATCAAGAGTCTTAGTTCCTAAGATCAAGAGAAACTCACTGGCATCAAGAGTCTTAGTTCCTAAGATCAAGAGAAACTCACTGGCATCAAGAGTCTTAGTTCCTAAGATCAAGAGAAACTCACTGGCATCAAGAGTCTTAGTTCCTATGATCAAGAGAAACTCACTGGCATCAAGAGTCTTAGTTCCTAAGATCAAGAGAAACTCACTGGCATCAAGAGTCTTAGTTCCTAAGATCAAGAGAAACTCACTGGCATCAAGAGTCTTAGTTCCTAAGATCAAGAGAAACTCACTGGCATCAAGAGTCTTAGTTCCTAAGATCAAGAGAAACTCACTGGCATCAAGAGTCTTAGTTCCTAAGATCAAGAGAAACTCACTGGCATCAAGAGTCTTAGTTCCTAAGATCAAGAGAAACTCACTGGCATCAAGAGTCTTAGTTCCTAAGATCAAGAGAAACTCACTGGCATCAAGAGTCTTAGTTCCTAAGATCAAGAGAAACTCACTGGCATCAAGAGTCTTAGTTCCTAAGATCAAGAGAAACTCACTGGCATCAAGAGTCTTAGTTCCTAAGATCAAGAGAAACTCACTGGCATCAAGAGTCTTAGTTCCTAAGATCAAGAGAAACTCACTGGCATCAAGAGTCTTAGTTCCTAAGATCAAGAGAAACTCACTGGCATCAAGAGTCTTAGTTCCTAAGATCAAGAGAAACTCACTGGCATCAAGAGTCTTAGTTCCTAAGATCAAGAGAAACTCACTGGCATCAAGAGTCTTAGTTCCTAATATCAAGAGAAACTCACTGGCATCAAGAGTCTTAGTTCCTAAGATCAAGAGAAACTCACTGGCATCAAGAGTCTTAGTTCCTAAGATCAAGAGAAACTCACTGGCATCAAGAGTCTTAGTTCCTAAGATCAAGAGAAACTCACTGGCATCAAGAGTCTTAGTTCCTAAGATCAAGAGAAACTCACTGGCATCAAGAGTCTTAGTTCCTAAGATCAAGAGAAACTCACTGGCATCAAGAGTCTTAGTTCCTAAGATCAAGAGAAACTCACTGGCATCAAGAGTCTTAGTTCCTAAGATCAAGAGAAACTCACTGGCATCAAGAGTCTTAGTTCCTAAGATCAAGAGAAACTCACTGGCATCAAGAGTCTTAGTTCCTAAGATCAAGAGAAACTCACTGGCATCAAGAGTCTTAGTTCCTAAGATCAAGAGAAACTCACTGGCATCAAGAGTCTTAGTTCCTAAGATCAAGAGAAACTCACTGGCATCAAGAGTCTTAGTTCCTAAGATCAAGAGAAACTCACTGGCATCAAGAGTCTTAGTTCCTAAGATCAAGAGAAACTCACTGGCATCAAGAGTCTTAGTTCCTAAGATCAAGAGAAACTCACTGGCATCAAGAGTCTTAGTTCCTAAGATCAAGAGAAACTCACTGGCATCAAGAGTCTTAGTTCCTAAGATCAAGAGAAACTCACTGGCATCAAGAGTCTTAGTTCCTAAGATCAAGAGAAACTCACTGGCATCAAGAGTCTTAGTTCCTAAGATCAAGAGAAACTCACTGGCATCAAGAGTCTTAGTTCCTAAGATCAAGAGAAACTCACTGGCATCAAGAGTCTTAGTTCCTAAGATCAAGAGAAACTCACTGGCATCAAGAGTCTTAGTTCCTAAGATCAAGAGAAACTCACTGGCATCAAGAGTCTTAGTTCCTAAGATCAAGAGAAACTCACTGGCATCAAGAGTCTTAGTTCCTAAGATCAAGAGAAACTCACTGGCATCAAGAGTCTTAGTTCCTAAGATCAAGAGAAACTCACTGGCATCAAGAGTCTTAGTTCTTAAGATCAAGAGAAACTCACTGGCATCAAGAGTCTTAGTTCCTAAGATCAAGAGAAACTCACTGGCATCAAGAGTCTTAGTTCCTAAGATCAAGAGAAACTCACTGGCATCAAGAGTCTTAGTTCCTAAGATCAAGAGAAACTCACTGGCATCAAGAGTCTTAGTTCCTAAGATCAAGAGAAACTCACTGGCATCAAGAGTCTTAGTTCCTAAGATCAAGAGAAACTCACTGGCATCAAGAGTCTTAGTTCCTAAGATCAAGAGAAACTCACTGGCATCAAGAGTCTTAGTTCCTAAGATCAAGAGAAACTCACTGGCATCAAGAGTCTTAGTTCCTAAGATCAAGAGAAACTCACTGGCATCAAGAGTCTTAGTTCCTAAGATCAAGAGAAACTCACTGGCATCAAGAGTCTTAGTTCCTAAGATCAAGAGAAACTCACTGGCATCAAGAGTCTTAGTTCCTAAGATCAAGAGAAACTCACTGGCATCAAGAGTCTTAGTTCCTAAGATCAAGAGAAACTCACTGGCATCAAGAGTCTTAGTTCCTATGATCAAGAGAAACTCACTGGCATCAAGAGTCTTAGTTCCTAAGATCAAGAGAAACTCACTGGCATCAAGAGTCTTAGTTCCTAAGATCAAGAGAAACTCACTGGCATCAAGAGTCTTAGTTCCTAAGATCAAGAGAAACTCACTGGCATCAAGAGTCTTAGTTCCTAAGATCAAGAGAAACTCACTGGCATCAAGAGTCTTAGTTCCTAAGATCAAGAGAAACTCACTGGCATCAAGAGTCTTAGTTCCTAAGATCAAGAGAAACTCACTGGCATCAAGAGTCTTAGTTCCTAAGATCAAGAGAAACTCACTGGCATCAAGAGTCTTAGTTCCTAAGATCAAGAGAAACTCACTGGCATCAAGAGTCTTAGTTCCTAAGATCAAGAGAAACTCACTGGCATCAAGAGTCTTAGTTCCTAAGATCAAGAGAAACTCACTGGCATCAAGAGTCTTAGTTCCTAAGATCAAGAGAAACTCACTGGCATCAAGAGTCTTAGTTCCTAAGATCAAGAGAAACTCACTGGCATCAAGAGTCTTAGTTCCTAAGATCAAGAGAAACTCACTGGCATCAAGAGTCTTAGTTCCTAAGATCAAGAGAAACTCACTGGCATCAAGAGTCTTAGTTCCTAAGATCAAGAGAAACTCACTGGCATCAAGAGTCTTAGTTCCTAAGATCAAGAGAAACTCACTGGCATCAAGAGTCTTAGTTCCTAAGATCAAGAGAAACTCACTGGCATCAAGAGTCTTAGTTCCTAAGATCAAGAGAAACTCACTGGCATCAAGAGTCTTAGTTCCTAAGATCAAGAGAAACTCACTGGCATCAAGAGTCTTAGTTCCTAAGATCAAGAGAAACTCACTGGCATCAAGAGTCTTAGTTCCTAAGATCAAGAGAAACTCACTGGCATCAAGAGTCTTAGTTCCTAAGATCAAGAGAAACTCACTGGCATCAAGAGTCTTAGTTCCTAAGATCAAGAGAAACTCACTGGCATCAAGAGTCTTAGTTCCTAAGATCAAGAGAAACTCACTGGCATCAAGAGTCTTAGTTCCTAAGATCAAGAGAAACTCACTGGCATCAAGAGTCTTAGTTCCTAAGATCAAGAGAAACTCACTGGCATCAAGAGTCTTAGTTCCTAAGATCAAGAGAAACTCACTGGCATCAAGAGTCTTAGTTCCTAAGATCAAGAGAAACTCACTGGCATCAAGAGTCTTAGTTCCTAAGATCAAGAGAAACTCACTGGCATCAAGAGTCTTAGTTCCTAAGATCAAGAGAAACTCACTGGCATCAAGAGTCTTAGTTCCTAAGATCAAGAGAAACTCACTGGCATCAAGAGTCTTAGTTCCTAAGATCAAGAGAAACTCACTGGCATCAAGAGTCTTAGTTCCTAAGATCAAGAGAAACTCACTGGCATCAAGAGTCTTAGTTCCTAAGATCAAGAGAAACTCACTGGCATCAAGAGTCTTACTTCCTAAGATCAAGAGAAACTCACTGGCTTCAAGAGTCTTAGTTCCTAAGATCAAGAGAAACTCACTGGCATCAAGAGTCTTAGTTCCTAAGATCAAGAGAAACTCACTGGCATCAAGAGTCTTAGTTCCTAAGATCAAGAGAAACTCACTGGCATCAAGAGTCTTAGTTCCTAAGATCAAGAGAAACTCACTGGCATCAAGAGTCTTAGTTCCTAAGATCAAGAGAAACTCACTGGCATCAAGAGTCTTAGTTCCTAAGATCAAGAGAAACTCACTGGCATCAAGAGTCTTAGTTCCTAAGATCAAGAGAAACTGGCATCAAGAGTCTTAGTTCCTAAGATCAAGAGAAACTCACTGGCATCAAGAGTCTTAGTTCCTAAGATCAAGAGAAACTCACTGGCATCAAGAGTCTTAGTTCCTAAGATCAAGAGAAACCCACTGGCATCAAGAGTCTTAGTTCCTAAGATCAAGAGAAACTCACTGGCATCAAGAGTCTTACTTCCTGAGATCAAGAGAAACTCACTGGCTTCAAGAGTCTTAGTTCCTAAGATCAAGAGAAACTCACTGGCATCAAGAGTCTTAGTTCCTAAGATCAAGAGAAACTCACTGGCATCAAGAGTCTTAGTTCCTAAGATCAAGAGAAACTCACTGGCATCAAGAGTCTTAGTTCCTAAGATCAAGAGAAACTCACTGGCATCAAGAGTCTTAGTTCCTAAGATCAAGAGAAACTGGCATCAAGAGTCTTAGTTCCTAAGATCAAGAGAAACTCACTGGCATCAAGACACCTTTCCAGTGGAGTATTATTATTATTATCAGTTCTATTATTGTTGCTTATTATCACATTATTATTATTATCACATTATTATTATCACTTATCATTATTATTATCACTATCATTATTATTATCACTATCATTATTATTATCACTATCATTATTGTTATCACTATCATTATTATTATTATTATTATTATTATTATTATTATTATTATTATTATTACATTTGTACCTGTGCACTTAACCTGTAATCTATAAATCGTAGTAGTGATAAACATCCTGGAAAATGAGGTAATCCAGCTTGTTCCAGAGGAAGGATAGATCCAGTTTCTTAAATAAAGAGAATTTTAGCAGTCTCTAGGTATCCTTCTTGAATGATTTTGCTCATGGGAAAGTGCTAAAACCGTAAGGGTCACACAGGTCCATGGAAGGGGAAGACTACGTTCAATTCCTTGCATCAAGAACCCATCACTAGCACCGAAACACCTCAGTTGACAGGACTACTTCCTTAGATTGAACCTGTTTACTTCCCATGAGTCAGGTAGTAACAGTCTAGTTGATCAGACCCTGATCCACTGGGAGGCTTGGTCATTGACCAGGCTGAGGGGTCGTTCACCCCCAGAACACCCTCCAGGTATACTCGAGGTAATTCCCCAGTCTAATCTATGGCCCCTTTCAGAGCTGATATACAAACTCTTCTTCACTTTCATTCAGAGCTGTTACTGTATAAACTTTATTATGGATACCAAGTACATTTCTCAGCCTCGATAGGTACTCTTAATAAACTTTAAATTTTGCATCATTAAGGATTATGTCTAAAGGTTTTTCTGTCTAGTGTGACTAGTTAATGGTCCAACTTAAGGTGAAAAGTTGTCTTAAGTTTCAACCTCCTATATGCGGTTATTTGTTTATATCTTTTATTTTCAGTACTCAATGATCACTATCTTTGTTTTGCTCACTTCCCTCACCTTCACAATTCTTATGAACAAAATAATAACAGATGTCAGAAAGATTACCATATTTCATTTAACCATCAATTTCATTTATTGCAGCCCTTCAACCTTCCTATACAAATTCTGGAACTATCTCTCCCTCTTTGGGAAGATCCATAGATTCAGGTTTGTTCCTCTGCATTACATAATCGAATGTGTGTCATATATATCTGCTATGAACTTGTGCTCTCTTCCTTTAATTAAAACTTTAAATCACAGTCTTATGCTACTGCAGAGTACATTAACGGTGCTATATTTCCAGATGGAGTAGGGTATGTGACTGTTTTTCCAGGTAGAGTAATTAAGGACATTTGCTAGAGTTATTCAGCATTTTCACAACAGAGATATAGGCAATATTCACTGCTATTATATACATTACAAATACTGTATACCCACCTCTTCATCTGATATTTTTTCAGATTCCCAGAGTGTCTTACAAGCTATTCAGAAATTTGACTTTCCCAAACAACAGTGGATGTGTAACATTTCTAGCAAGCACAAGTACTTTTTTTTGCCGAGTCCATGAATACATTGTTGCTTAGGGCAATAAACATGTAGATTCAGTCAGTAAAGCCTCTGTTCATAACCTACCAACCTCCCAAAGGCAACAACGTTAGTCCGAGTTAGAATACAAATTTTCTTTTTGATCAAACTGCAGTTTGATCGAAAACAATTTCAATCGTTTCAAGTGTAGGAAACTAAACTTACTTGATCATGACTCACAGATACCACATGGAGAAACACCTGACACTTCTGTGTGAACACTGCCAGGCCAAGCTCTTGCTTCCCCATATCTTAATAAATCATCAACGAGAACACAGAATTTACTTTTGTTATCTTCAATGCCCTGAAGTGCTCACTCTTCCCTCCTAGGCATAAGTCCCACATTCAACACAGAATCTCTCTTTGGCTCCATAAAAGAAGCTATTACATTGCACAAACTTTGACATTAATTTTGCACTAGCACTAACCCCAACTCTACTGACCTCTATCCTTACACATCACATCACAGTCCTGTATGACCCACATGAGTTTTGTACTCATTTTAACTTTTTTTAAATACCGGCCATATCCTACCAAGGCAGGGTGACCTAAAAAGAAAAAAAGTTTTTCTTTTAGGCTACTCAGAAAGCTTTTTTTTTTTTTAAACTACACTACACATGTCACTACACTGTAGACATCACTACAATACATGTGTCACTACACTATGCACATCACTCGTCACACTATACTACACGTCACTTCACTTCACAAGTCATTACATTACACACATCTCAACACTACACATGTCACTACACCACACACATCACTACACTACACACGTCACTACCCTACACACGTCACTACACTATAGACGTCACTTCAATACACATATCACTATGCTATTCCCTTCACACGTCACACTATGCTACACTACATACTTCACACTTCACCACACTATGCATGTCACCC
>NW_027200038.1:5000-25153 GCF_038502225.1 Cherax quadricarinatus
CCATGTTACATAGATGCAGAATGATCTAATAGGAAAAAAAACCGAAAGTTTCTATTTTTAAATTTAGTAATGTATACAGAAGAGATTACTAGCTCCTTCCTCCCGACATTTATGTAAGTATGTAAGTTTATTCCGGTATACACAAATACAGTTACACAGATTATCATACATAGCAGCATATGTGTAAAGAACCTGGGATAATCCACAAAAGTCAGACAAAGTGACTTATTTCCGTTGGGATCCTTTAAATGCCTTATAATTATACTATAAAAGAGATAATATCTTATTATTATACTATAAAGGGGATATACTAGGAATAAGGTAAAATGAGTTATTTATATATAAAAATCATTCTGCCCCCTTTCTGTCGCTACGTTCATTAGGTACCTTTTGGCTCTCTTCTTGAACTGGTTCATGCTATGACACATGCAGACAGTCTGTTCCATTCCTTTATTGCTATACAATAAATAGTGTTTGAAGCCTGGCCACTGACTATGGGTACAACAAAGTTGTGCTCTCTTCCCTCTAGCACTATGATTGCTCCGGTTCCCAGCTTTGACAAAATTAACAGCAAGATGTTCTGATGTAGAACTCTATCGAAAGCCTTACTGAAGTCTATATACACAATATCATATTCAATACCATGATCTACCTCCTCAAACACCTTAGTGAAAAAAAGTTAGTAAATTCGTAAGACAGGAACGCCCCTTTGTAAAACCGTGCTGAGATTCATTTATCAATTTATGCCTTTCGAGATGGGTACTAATTGCTTCGGCAATTATTGATTCCATAAATTTTCCCACTATGGAGGTAAGGCTTATTGGTTTATAGTTCGAAGCTAAGGACCTGTCACCTGCCTTGTAAATAGGTACTACATTTGTCATTTTCCACTTATCAGGCACTATGCCAGTTTGTAGTGATATGTTGAAAAGACTATCAAAAGTTATGCTAAATTCTTCTTTGCATTCCTTTAAAACCCTTGCAAGCAATTCATCAGGGCCTGAGGATTTGTTAGGTTTTAATTTCTCTATTTGTCTGAGGACCATGTCACTAATTACCCCAACAGTGCATAGTTTATTATCGTCCTGTTCTACATAATCTATTATTTCTGGAATTTCGCTAGTGTCTTCCTAAGTAAAAACTGAGTAAGAATTGAAAATTTCACACAAATCCTTATCACTGTCAGTGATCTGAGCTGAGTTACTCTTGTCCCTAATCTTACTTCTGTATACCTGAAAGAACTCTTTTGGGTTAGTCTTCGAATCCCTTGTGACCTTAGTCTCGTAATCCCTTTTTGCTTTTCTTATTCCTTTTTTTTATTTCTCTCTTTAATTGAATATATTGATTTCTTAACTGTCCCTCCCCTCTTTTGATACGCCTATATATGCCTCTCTTTTGACCAATGAGATGTTTTAATCTATTGTTCATCCATTTGGGATCATTTTTGTTAGATCTAATTTCGCTACTCGGAACAAAGGTTGTCTGGGCAGCTTGAACTGTGCTCTGAAAAACGTCATATTGGCAACCAAGATCACCTACCTGACCTATACGGTCATCCCAATTTAGCCCATCCAGGTAATTTTTCAGTCCCGTGAAATCGGTCAAGCAAAAGTCTGGGGCAAAGATTTGATTGCAGTTATCTGTGTAACTCCATGATATATTGAAACTAAGTGATTTGTGATCACTTTCCCCAAGCTCATCATTATGCTCAAAATTATTAACTAGTGATTCTTTGTTGGCAAGAACCAAGTCAAGTAGACTGTTTCCTCTAGTTGGTTCTGTCACAAACTGTTTTAAAAAGCAGTCCTGAACCGTGTGAAGAAAGTCACTAGATTCAAGGTTTCCTGTCACATTGTTCTAATCAATTTGTCTAAAGTTAAAATCTCCCATTAAAACAACATTTTCGTATCTAGACGCCTTATGAATTTCGTCCCATAACAGCTTACTGCACTCTCTATCAAGGTTTGGGGGCCTATAAATCACAACCAAAATTAACTTTTCACGACCCTCGAGAAACTGTAGCCAAACAGATTCTGTGTCCGATGTTTCTAATCTTATATCTTGTCTAACACAACAGTTTAAATTATCTCTGACATACATCGCCACTCCACCACCCTTCCTGTTGACCCTATCAGTATAGAATAGTTTATAACCCTGTATGTTGCATTCAGAGGGCATTTCTCTATCTTTCAAGTTGAACCAGGTCTCTGTTATAGCAATAAAATCTATATTACTTGCACTTGCGAGTAATCTTAGCTCATCTGTCTTATTTCTGAGACTCCTACTATTTGTATAGTAAACCTTAAGGGAGCTAGTCCCTCGTTGCCCTCTACTATCTCTCTTTGTTTGTTGATCAATTGATTTGCCTTTACTAGCAACTTTATTTTGAATATGTGCAAACTGATCCTCACACATCACCTAACTCATCCATAAAAATTATGTTTCAGGCGAGTAGATGTGTACTGATGTATGACGATTATGGATCTGTCATTATAACATTTCCCTTTCAGTATATTCGGTCACCTTTTCAATATATTCGGTTACAACTTTAATGGTTTTATGATGGACATAATATTCAAATGGTAATTAATTCATATCTGCATTCATAAATCTCCTGTGGAAAATTTTAACAAATTTCCTGGGATTTGTGTGCAAGAAATGAGAGATACTAATGTTTATCCGAAATTGTGTAGCGATGTATCTTCATTGATTTTAAAAAGAAGTTCTGTGACATGAGAACTAATGTTATCTATTATTTCCGCATATTCTTTAAGGAGTTGAGTAAGTAGAGTGAAAATTATTGTAATTTAGAGGAAATTAATATTTCAATAATGAAAATGTAGTACACACCTGGAAATGTTATTAAATTAATTGAAAAGATGTACTGATAGACAAAAAACGCAGGAGAACAACGAAAATGGTAGAGTAACACAAATCGGACTGGGAATTTGTGGAGTATTATTCTCATATACCCTGAGCCGATAGCAACAGTATCTGCAAATAAAGTGTTCTGTATAATAAGTGAATTTAACGTGTATCTGGAAGGGTTTAGATACAAAGTGAAATCATCAAAATAAGGATGATACGAATGAAAAACGTGAGCTGTTGCTGGATAATCTACATTGCCCACCATATGTATCATCAAATATATAATGTACGCCGAGGTTCGAGGTCCTGACCAGAGCTTTGGTAAGATGGGAGGGAGGAAGAAGGATGGGTAAGGATGGAATGTAGGAAATGTTGGGGGGGAGGAGGGGGAGGTGGGATTGTAAAAGGGTAGTGGCCTATCCACTTTGGTGCATTTTGAATATGCGTGTGTGCATATTGAGTAATTTATTGAGAGGTTGGTTTTATGAGTGGGATGTGCCTCCTGCCCATCAATCGCAAACTGCTATATTGTTGTTATACCAGTGCGCCACTGAATTGGAAGGATGCATACTGCGTGCAATTGCTTTTTTTTCCAAGAGGTTGGTCAGAAGGCCGTAGCTGCAGGCGGAAGTTGCAAGTGATTTGATGGTGGTTGGTTGCTCACCTGGGGTTGGGTGGCTAAGCAGTGGCTGAGTTGGTGTCCTGCTCGAGGGTCGTTGTAGGTGCAACAAGGTTAGTTGTGAGGAGTTGGTTGATAGAAGTGGGTCACCCGGAGATGGGGAGCGATAGTCCGTGTTACTGGACATAGAATGGTTCCGGTGGTATCCATTCTTCTTCTGCGGGGAGGTCGCTTAAGATTTTCGGTCGAGGGAAGTTCTCCTTGTGGATGAAGCGTCGAACTCTTTGTTGGAGGGTCATTCTTTGGGCTCTGTAGGGAGGGGTGGTAATGGTATAGTCGGTCGTGTTCACTGGTTGGTTGGGGTTCTCTCTGTTAGGCACATAGAGTTCCTGCATGTCATATAGTTGTCTCTTCGTGAGTTTATCTAACCGGACATTGATTGCGGGGATTCTCTGCTGTATGTGAAGGTCCTCGGTCCTGATTCTGTCTCTGAGTCTGGTGCCAGTGATGAAGCGGAGGGCTTTGTTTTGGACTCTTTGGAGTTTTAGCATGTTGGTTTTGGTTGTGAGCAACAAGGGTGCACAGGGGTATTTCAGCAGAGGTCTGATCATCATCTTGTGCATGTGTAGTTTGATGTGGGGAGGAGCTGCTTTGAATCGATAGTTGGCCAAGGCGGGCTTTAGCCAGGTTTACTTTTTTGGTTGTGTGGGATGTAGAGTTGAGTAATCTGTCGATTTCGTATCCTAGGATCTTGTTTGGATTCCTAATAGCAATTCGGGTGCCCCTGATGGAGATGCCCCCTTTGTCTTCTATGGTTGATGGCAAGCATCCGATGGTGCTGATGAGGACTTTGTCTGGGTTGGTTGTGATTCTCCAGTTCTTCTCCCACCTGGCTGTTCTATTTAGTTCTTCATTCATTTTCTCAATTGCTCTCCTATGTTTATTTGCACCAGCTGTAGGGGTGGAGGAGACAACATGGATGACATCGTCTGCAAATTGGGTGATGATGGTGTCGGTATGTTCAGGTTGGGGGAGGTCGTTGACGTATATGTTGAAAAGGATAGGGCTGAGGCAAGAGCCTTGGGGTACTCCTGCTGTTGGTGTGAAGGGATTTGATTCCGTTCCATGGAAGGTGGGGATGATTCTTCTTCCTGTTAAGAAGCTGTAGATGAGCCTGAGGAAGGTCCAGTTGTGATCAGGGAGGTCTACGAGTTTGTAAATGAGACCGTCATGCCAAAGGATGTCAAAGGCCTTGTGCACGTCCCTGGTGGCGATAAGGGCCAGGTTCCCTTGCTTCTTCAGGCTGGCCACGGCATCAAAGGTGATGTTTATGGCATGCTGAGTGCTGCGGTGGGACCTGAAGCCGAACTGCCTTTCCGAGAATAGGTGGTTGAACAATATAATAATAATAATAATAATGTACGCCTCCCAGTGTGAATTAAATCTCACTACAGGTAATGTATCTACTTACCGGACAATAGTAGTTTACCAGCCTGCTAGGGAGGCGTTAGAATATATCATCAAGATCATAATATGGTCCAGCTGTGTTAGTTTGGGGAGCTGAGAAGGTGGGCATCGAAGGAGGGACAGTGTTGTAACCCACTGCTCCCAAAGTACCACCTGTATACGAGGCACAATTATAGCAGTAAGCGTATCTGTTTTGGATGTGCCAGAGTTCTTCCCAGTTATGTGTGTGAAATGTTAATTCAGGATTGTACCTGTGAAATTCACCCACGTAATTTCTCATATTACGTTTATATAGATACACAAAAAGGATTGGCGACACCATCGTCGTTACAAGCTGCGTTAATTCATTCATGAAAATAGTCTTTACTCCTTTGTTTACAACGTCTGAACTGCCAGATGTCACTTTTGCCCAGCAGAGAGAGCAGAGGAAATTTTTCCTGCAACTGTACACGTGAACCTCCAAACATATCCCTATATATTTGCATTTTATGAATGAGGTTGAGCTATATTATATCATTTTTTTTCAAAAACAGTATTTAAAAACTGTACATAACAAAATGAGTTACATAATATATGAGTATTTACATAATATTTAGGGCTTAATTGTGTGTTGTGTCCCCAGGAAGCATGGCTTGGCTCAGGAATGATGCTTTGTCACTCCTGCCAGACCTGATCATCTACACGGCACTCACTTTCGTCGTCGCCTTCGTACTGGCATGGCTCTTCAGGAGGCAGAAGAAGGTATCTGCTATTTTTTCAATACAGAGCATGTGCTGTAAAAAAAAAACAGTAATTGTTCTAATTATGGAAAATATCAAATATATCGGGATACCTTCACAGTGGTATTTCTCAAGTTTTCATAATAAATGTTATATACAGGAGGATTATATTAATTTTGATAATAAATAAAACACAGTAATTATGTGGACTGGACACAGCTTAGTGCTTCATAGATAAAACAATTTCTCAGTACTAATTTGTGAGATTAAATGATTTCCCAGTTATGCTTGTTTATGTGTCTTCGTCATCTTGTAGAACATATCTCAGTGTTTGTAACACTAAACCTTAACATGAAATGCCGAATTTGGCTCCTTTTTCATTTTTTTTTCAAATGAAAGTATTTCAAATGTTGAATTAATGTACCTAAATTCATGCCAAATTAAAGTTTCTGTTTAAATATGTTTTTATATTTGCGTTTTCTTATGAATTATTTGTTTTAAACAGATTTGGCTGATAGAGCAGATCCCGGGGCCGAAGGCGCTTCCTATACTCGGCAATGCACTTGAGGTTAATGTTGAACCACGAGGTAAGTTGACTCTCAGCGGCTACGTTTACGCTATATATTTTAGTGGTAGCATATTTTTTTTATTAATTAAATAGAGTCCTCAATTTTCACATTTGTATCGCATGGGGGTACTTTCTTTTTTTTTTTTTTAATAATCGCACTGTTAATCATTAAAATTAGTTCATGATGTTAATTTTAAATATTATTGAAATTAGTTCCATAAACTGGTTAAAATATATGACATATAAACAAAATCCATGATGTACAGATTTATAAAGTTCATTAGATCTTTTCCCATAGTCTTTTTTTTTTTGTACTGTAAAGCGTTAAATCTTAGCATATTTTCTTGCAGAACTTTATTTCTGACTGTGTATTTCGCTGTACAATATTCCTGTATAAGAAGCGAGAACTGCTGCAAAGATGTAAGGAAAACCACACTCAGGGGCGAGCTTTAATTTTCATGCAACGTTTTAGTGATAATGTTTCGGTCCATTGCAGACCACTGTCGAGTTTCCTGACTTAATAATGCTATAGGAATGACCGAAACGTCAAGTTTTATCTCCAGTTTGAGGGTTGGCTATGGAGTGTTCCAGCCGCGGTACGGTAACTTGAATTCCTCATATAATACATTGCTTACGTGATACTGAAATGTGTTGTATTGATAAGAGGTTTTAAACAATATGAAGTTCATTGATGAGAAATTTCAACTACTCCGAAATGGAAAACGTGAGGAAATTAAAACCACATCGGATTATAAAA
Organism: Cherax quadricarinatus; assembly: GCF_038502225.1. Classification (NCBI taxonomy): domain Eukaryota; kingdom Metazoa; phylum Arthropoda; class Malacostraca; order Decapoda; family Parastacidae; genus Cherax; species Cherax quadricarinatus. Next base: position 11,999 of record NW_027200038.1, read on the forward strand.
TAAATTCCAGCCACACAATAGAGCAAAAAACTAATGCAAAAGACCTGGGAGTGATCATGTCGGAGAATCTCATCTTCAAAGACCACAACATTGTATCAATCGCTTCTGCTAGAAAAATGACAGGATGGATAATGAGAACCTTCAAAACTAGGGATGCCAAGCCCATGATGACACTCTTCAGGTCGCTTGTTCTATCTAGGCTGGAATATTGCTGCACACTAACAGCACCTTTCAAGGCAGGTGAAATTGCTGACCTAGAAAATGTACAGAGAACCTTCACGGCACACATAACTGCGATAAAACACCTCAATTACTGGGAACGCTTGAAGTTCCTGAACATGTACTCCCTAGAACGCAGGCGGGAGAGATACATGATTATATACACTTGGAAAATCTTAGAGGGATTTGTACCAAACTTGCACACGAAAATCACTCCCTATGAAAGCAAAAGACTCGGCAGACGATCCATCATCACCCCTAATGAAAAGCAGGGGTGTCACTAGCACGATAAGAGACAACACAATAAGTGTCAGGGGCCCAAGACTGTTCAACTGCCTCCCAGCATACAAAAGGGGGATTACCAATAGACCCCTGGCTGTCTTCAAGCAGGCACTGGACAAGCACCTAAAGTCAGTACCTGAGTAGCCGGGCTGTGGTTTGTTTGCCTGCGGCCAACAGTAACAGCCTGGTTGATCAGGCCCTGATCCACCATGAGGCCTGGTCACAGACCGGGCCGCGGGGGCGTTGGCCCCAGAAACCCTCTCCAGGTATACAGGCTGTTACTGCTGGCCGCACGCAGTCCAATGTACGAGCCACAGCCCGGCTGATCCGGCACTGACTTTAGGTATCTGTCCAGCTCTCTCTTGAAGGCAGCCAGGGGTTTATTGGCAATTCCCCTAATGCTTGATGGGAGGCTGTTGAACAGTCTTATATATATTAAACCCGGAAGGAAAATATACAAAGTTATATATATCCAACACTTAAAAACTACCATCAAGAAAACTTGTTTAGGGTGCAACAGTAATACCAAGCAAGGTTTCGGTTGGGTTGTATGCAACCTCTGAAAAATGGACTCGTGGAATGTGTGTAGAAATACAGCAGTCCACCACTAATGATATTAAATCAGGAAAATGTTTTTGGGTTTGCCCAAATGACACAAATATATGGGAGAAAATTACATCTATACTAGAAGACAGAAACACCAACAAAATAATATCCTTCTTAGAAAACTTGATAGTCTTGTATAACAGTTAGGAAAGGAAAAGGAGTAGGACAGATGGAGCTGCCACCCCTGGTGTTGGTGCTGTCTTGGATCCTAGTACCCATAAGAATACAAAAATGAAAGACAGAGCACCAGATGGAGATAGTGGTCCTGGTGTTGATGAAACAGGTAAAGACAAAGATGTATGAATTCCAGAATTACAAAATAGCAATACTGCTGGAGATATAAAAAGGGGATTATGCTTCGGGGAATAGTGTTCATACATTACCTGTAAAACCTGGTGGAGGTACTGATGTCAGTACAGGTGCTGTAGATAGTGGGTAGTCCGAAAAAATGCACCAGTAGGGAATGAAGCCACAAAAAATCTTGGAAAACAGAAATCAAATCTATGTAAATTCTATGCCTTAGGTATTTGTAGGCATGGAATATCTGGAGAAAGCAGGTGGGACATGCAGTTTTGACCATCCCAAAAAATGCCACACTCACATGACCAAAGGAGAATGCAACTCTTCTTGTAAACTATTTCATCCTGAAATGTATTACTCTTCAGTCCATAAAAGACAATGTTACAACACATACTGTCAGGCACACTATTTAAAGGGGGACATGAAAATACAGATCACTCAGACCATGGGAAACAAACCAGAATAGCTACAACCACTCCAGAGACAGAAGGTTTTTAGTGCCAGGAAGAAATGACAGACATATTACACCAACTCGGATCACTACTGGAGTGGAGGCACAGTCAGTAGCTTCCACTTCAGAACAACAGATATTATTACCAACAAACAAAGCCCCCTTATATACCATCAATATGACAACATTTGTCTTTGCAAATATACAGGGTTAGATCAAAAGCCATCAATAAGCCACAAAACACCTTTCATCAGTGGACTGCTCACAGAGTCAAATAGCTCTCACAGAGACCAACATAAAGGATCACTTTGACAACAAAACATGGATCCTAGGTTATAACTTAATCAAATGCAACAGAATAAATAGGCAACAAGGGGGAGGGGGGGGGGGGTTAGCCTGTATGTCAGAGTCGCTCATTTGCTCAGAATTACTGAACACCTTAAATGATGTAGTAGAAGTTATGGCAGTAAAGATTGAAAACCAAAACCTTGTCATTGTGGTTGCATACAAGCCTTCTGAAGCAACTTCCTAACAATTCCAGGAAAAACTTTTGAAAATTGACCACTGTCTGGAAAATCTCCCAACCTCTGCCCCAAACATCTTGCTGCTGGGTGATTTCAACTTAAGACACCTAAAATGGAAGAATGCAGCAAATAATGTTTTAGCAGAGATAACCCCAGGAGGCAGCTCAGATGAAAATTCACACACACATGAGCTATTAAATCTCTGCAATAAATTCACCTTAAGCCAGCAAATAGTGGATCCAGCAAGACTGGAAAATACACTTGAGCTCGTCCTCACTAATAATGATGATATGATACGAAATATAACAGTCTCAAAAATAATACACTCAGATCATAACATAATAGAAGTACAGACATGTATGCACAGTGCTCCTGACGAGCATAAGGTAACCAGTTATGAGGGCGCCTTCACCAAATTCAACTTCAATAATAAAAGCATACAGTGGAATAAAATCAACCATATCCTAAATGAAACAGGCTGGGAAGATATCCTAAACAACATGGATACACGGATCTGAACCTATGCCTAGAAAGAATTAGCTCTGTGGCACTTGAGGTATGCTCAAGGCACATTCCTTCAAGAAAAACGAAGAGAAGATGTAAACTAGAAAGAGAGAGACGCTCCCTATACTTGCGATGGCGAAGAATCACAGAGCTGCTGAAAAGGGCCAGTGTATCCGAAATGCGAAAGGAGGCACTGGTTAGAGAAATAACTAATATCGAACTTAAGCTTAAGGAATCATGCAGGAGACAAAAACTACAGGAAGAATTTAAAGCCATAAATGAAATTGAAGGAAACCCAAGATACTTCTTTTCTTATGCCAAATCTAGGGCAAAAACAAGATCCAGTATTGGACCCCTGCTTGCCCGAGATGGGAGTGCAATGAGTGAGATACTGAAGTCTCAATATGATTCAGCATTTAGTGAACCGTTAACCAGAATAAGAGTCGACAATCTAAATGATTTTTTATTACCAAGACTCAAAATTTGGTTAATTAATTAAAAAAAATTTTGATATTATCATAACACCACAAGATTTTGAAAAAAAAAAGTAAAATGACATGCCCCAGGCCCAGACTCGTGGAACTCTGTGTTTATTAAGAACTGCAAGAAGCCTCTTTCACGTGCCTTAAGCATTTTCTGGAGATGGAACATGGACACAGGGGTCAACACAGAGTTACTAAAAGCAACAGACATAGCCCCACTCCACAAATGTGGCACTAGCCTCTCATATCATAAAAATCTTTGAAAGGGTTATAAGAAGCCACCCACTTGGAAACCCATCAGTTGCACAACCCAGGGCAGCATGGGTTTAGAGCAGGTCGCTCCTGCCTATCCCAACTACTGGACCACTATGACACGGTCTTGGATGCTCTGGAGGTCAAGCAAAATGCAGATGTAGTGTACACAAACTCTGCGAAAGCCTTCGACATTTGCTATCATGGAGTAATAGCACACAAAATGCGTGATTAAGGAATAACAGGAAAAGTTGGTAGATGGATCTACAACTTCCTAACAAATAGAACACAAAAAATAATAGTAAACAGAGGCCACTACAGTGAAAAGCTCTGAACCCACAAGGTACAGCACTACAGTACTCTCTCCCATCCCGTTCCTCATCCTCATATCTGACACAGACGGAGATGTAAGCCACAGCACCGTGTCTTCCTTTGCGGATGACACCCGAATTTGCATGACAGTGTCATCCATCGAAGACACTGCAAGTCTCCAAGTCTACATCATTCAAATGTTTAAATGCGCTGCAGGAAACAATGTAAAGTTCAGCGAAGACAAATTTAAATTACTCCGATATGGAAAATTCGAGGAAATTAAAACTGTATCGGAGTATAAAACAAATTCCAACCACACAATAGAGCAAAAAGCTAATGTGAAGGACCTGGGAGCGATAATGTCAGAGGCTCTCACTTTCAAAGATCACAACAGTGTATCTACCACATCTGCTAGGAAAATGATACGATAAATAATGGGACCCTTCAAAATTGGGGAATGATAAGCCAATGATGATTCTCCTCAAATCGCTTGTTCTCTCTAGGCTGGAATATTGCTGTACACTAACGGCTCCTTTCAAGGCAGGCGAAATTGCTGACCCGGAGAATATACAGAGAACTTTTACGGAATGTATAACTACGATAAAGAACCTAAATTACTGGAAACGGTTGAAGTCCCTTGATTTGTACTCCCTGGAACGCAAGCGAGAAAGATACAATATACACTTGGAAAATCCTAGAAGGATTACTCAGAAATCTGCACACGAAAATCACTCCCTACGAAAGCAAAAGGCAGGAGATGCCACGTTCCCCTTTTCTCAATAAAAAGCAGGAGCGCCACGGTTACGCTAACAGACAACAAAGTAAGTGTCTGAGGCCCAAGACTGTTCAACTGCTTCCAGATATATTCCAGGTATACATAGTACAAAATTATTTTTATACTTATGATCAATTGTCTTCACTGAGCTCTGTTTGAAAATAATGATAAAAGCTAAGAGACGAAATACAGTAATATTTGAGCAAATTAAGAAAAATAAATTTCAAGGCTTTAATAAGTTTGTGGAATTAATAATAATAATAATAATAATAATAATAATAATAATAATAATAATAATAATAATAATAATAATAATGACAATATTACTACTAACAAAAACAGTAATAATAATAATAATAATAATAATAATAATAATAAAATAATAATAATAATAATAATAATAATAATGAAATAGTAATGACAATGCTACTACTACTACTAATAATAATTAGTATAATACATTATATCCGCAGGTAAATAGCACATGGCACGATATAAACATGATCGATACCATGCCTAGCCCTTCTAGGGTAGGGTAGGTGCCTGAGCCCGAGCCTTTAGCTCATAAGACTGTCATTCCCATTTGCCCCCTTGGGGCGGGGATGGCAGACCAGAGAGGCCTAGCTTGTGGCTAGGCCTGGGGACAGTTGGTCCCAAAGATAAGGAGGTACTTGTGCCTCCTCCCATGGGAGACTTAGGTCTCAGACACTCCCTAAAGAGGGAGCCAAGACCGGGCCACCACTTGGAAAAGCCCGGGCCGGGAGAATACCGGCGAATCTTTAATAATAATAATAAAAGATATAAACATACTTAACGACTCAAAGATGAAGCTTCCCAGTATTTATATTTGAGAAAGATAATGGCGCACAATTTAGGAAGTTTTAAGACCTTACATGTTCATATTTACACTAATAAAAAATTATGTTATGAAATAAACATGTATTATGTTGCACTTACACTTTACTCGCACAATATAGTCATTGTTTGTTAATATGTAAATAGCATAAAAAAATCTGTATTTAGATGTAGTAAGGAGACAATGGTGCCGGTGGGTTAATTTTATTATTCTTTTCTATGTACAACATCTCTCTATCTCTCTCTCTCTTGGATTAACAGTATTTTCACAGCTTGCATCGTTTTCATAAATGGAAGATAAAGCAAGCTGTGAAAATACTGCTAATCCAAGAGAGAGAGACATAGAAATAATAAATTATGTACAATTTTCAGAAGTTTTCGAAAGAGTATGTGAATTCTGTGACTACGGCAGTATTTCAAGGACCTGGCTTGGTTGTTTTCCGTATTGTTGGGTGTCAGAGGCCAAGAATGCGGAGGTAATTCCCCACATATGAAAGGCGGTAGTAAGCCACGTTTTAGATTGTCTTGGTTCAATAGTTTCAAATAGATTGCAGACAATAATTATGGTAGAAATTAATCATTTGGGATTATGTCAGTAGGAATAATTAATAAGGTAGGAATAATTAATAGGGTGACTCATTAGGGCCCCTGGCCCAGCAAGTGGCCCCTGGCCCAGCAAGTGGCTCTTGGCCCAGCAAGTGGCTCCTGGCCCAGTAAGTGGCTCCTGGTCTAGCAAGTGGCTCCTGGCCCAGCAAGTGGCTCCTGGCCCAGTAAGTGGCTCCTGGTCTAGTAAGTGGCTCCTGGCCCAGCAAGTGGCTCCTGGCCCAGTAAGTGGCTCCTGGTCTAGTAAGTGGCTCCTGGTCTAGCAAGTGGCTCCTGGCCCAGTAAGTGGCTCCTGGTCTAGTAAGTGGCTCCTGGCCCAGCAAGTGGCTCCTGGCCCAGTAAGTGGCTCCTGGCCCAGTAAGTGGCTCCTGGCCCAGCAAGTGGCTCCTGGTCTAGTAAGTGGCTCCTGGCCCAGCAAGTGGCTCCTGGCCCAGTAAGTGGCTCCTGGCCCAGTAAGTGGCTCCTGGCCCAGCAAGTGGCTCCTGGCCCAGTAAGTGGCTCCTGGCCCAGCAAGTGGCTCCTGGCCCAGTAAGTGGCTCCTGGCCCAGCAAGTGGCTCCTGGTCTAGTAAGTGGCTCCTGGTCTAGTAAGTGGCTCCTGGTCTAGTAAGTGGCTCCTGGTCTAGTAAGTGGCTCCTGGCCCAGCAAGTGGCTCCTGGCCCAGTAAGTGGCTCCTGGCCCAGTAAGTGGCTCCTGGTCTAGTAAGTGGCTCCTGGTCTAGTAAGTGGCTCCTGGTCTAGTAAGTGGCTCCTGGTCTAGTAAGTGGCTCCTGGTCTAGTAAGTGGCTCCTGGTCTAGTAAGTGGCTCCTGGTCTAGTAAGTGGCTCCTGGTCTAGCAAGTGGCTCCTGGTCTAGCAAGTGGCTCCTGGTCTAGTAAGTGGCTCCTGGTCTAGTAAGTGGCTCCTGGTCTAGTAAGTGGCTCCTGGTCTAGTAAGTGGCTCCTGGTCTAGTAAGTGGCTCCTGGTCTAGTAAGTGGCTCCTGGTCTAGCAAGTGGCTCCTGGTCTAGCAAGTGGCTCCTGGTCTAGTAAGTGGCTCCTGGTCTAGTAAGTGGCTCCGGGTCTAGTAAGTGGCTCCTGGTCTAGTAAGTGGCTCCTGGTCTAGTAAGTGGCTCCTGGTCTAGTAAGTGGCTCCTGGTCTAGCAAGTGGCTCCTGGTCTAGCAAGTGGCTCCTGGTCTAGTAAGTGGCTCCTGGTCTAGTAAGTGGCTCCTGGTCTAGCAAGTGGCTCCTGGTCTAGTAAGTGGCTCCTGGTCTAGTAAGTGGCTCCTGGTCTAGTAAGTGGCTCCTGGTCTAGCAAGTGGCTCCTGGTCTAGTAAGTGGCTCCTGGTCTAGTAAGTGGCTCCTGGTCTAGCAAGTGGCTCCTGGTCTAGCAAGTGGCTCCTGGTCTAGTAAGTGGCTCCTGGCCCAGCAAGTGGCTCCTGGCCCAGTAAGTGGCTCCTGGCCCAGTAAGTGGCTCCTGGTCTAGTAAGTGGCACATCAGAGAACTTAGAAGGAGGAATTAAAGTATTTTATTAGTTTACTACACACGGGTCATTAATTTGTCTCTTGCTAATATGCTGAATTTTTATTTTATTTTATTAACAGTTGTTTAAAATGTTAAGTCACGGAGTTTAAAACTTCAGAGAGATCAAACTTAAATACTTTATAGTGAGGTGTCACAGAGTGGTCCAGAAAGTTTGGTGCTTTCAACTAGAAAAACTTTTTTTTTGTAAGCTGCCTGACTCTCAGGAAAAGCAACTTGTGAACAAATGACAGGCGCTTGTGTTTTATTCACCGGGTCAGCCTACGGTGGTGGGAAATAGCAGCTGTGTTAACAAAAAATTAAACGCTTTGTACCACCACTAGTGACCTTGGGGGTAAACGGGAATTAAAGCCAGGGTCTGTCCCAGAACTTCCCAGTGTTTCTTATGAGTCTTTTGTGGTCTCCTGTGTTTTAGTTTGACGAGTTTGGAGTTCCTTTATTTTTGATGTATCCTGATGGACTTCTTAAAGACATGCCTGGGGTTTACATTGTTCAACTTCTGCTGTATCTTTTTGACTCACAGTTCTATAATTTCCAAAATACGCGGTCTGATTATATGAATTACCAACAACTCATCAACTCTGTATTAGAGTAAAACCTTATTTATCCGTATAGTATCTGTACTGTCTTCTCTTGGTTGTCATTTAACCGTAACACTTTGGGTAAACTAGGAAGGTCATCGGGTAACACCGAGGAGGTCGTCGGGTAGCACTGAGAAGGTCGCTGGGTATCCCTACAAGCAGCTCTCGGGTGCACCTACTCACTGCTTTGTGTGGCGAATATATGTGACCACACGTGTCTCTGTTTGATCATGAGGTATTGTTTATTTACGTAGTGAGCTGGTGAGCATGATGTGTGATACAGGCACAAAAAATTATATGCACCTAAACAATGTTTACAGAAGAGGTCATTTCAGATGTACCGGAGTTCATTTCCTAACTGCCCACTGAAACAGAACACTGTACGCCTTGACACCCTAAAAAAGAAACAACTCTATACAATGCAAGAACTATACATGCCAGATAGAGAACATCCTATACAAGTGGTAAATACCACGGATTATATCATCAATACTCCTCCTCACAGGACTCAAAGAATGACTCTCCCGCAGAGGGTCCGTCGTTTTATCCATAAAGATGATTACCATCGACCCATGATATTGAGCAACCTCCCTGATGAAGAAGATTGGGTAACACCAGAACCCTTCTATGTATACTGAGAAAATCATCGCCCCCAATTAGGGAGACATCTTATATAACAATCTAATGTAAAAATTATGCTATTTACTATGGCTGGACACCACCTGTAAGAAGCCATTGTCACGTAATTCTATAAACTGGCCAGAAAATTATTGCCTTCATTGTCGCATATATATCCGGTGTGCAATCGAAAAAAAAAAAAAAAAAAAAAAGCAATTGCAACTTGTATAATTACTACCAATTCAGAGTCATGTACTTATATATCTGTTATATCTATGTGACTCTGATGGGTTAGTATTATACCCCTTAAAGAATATCTTATCATTTCAAATACACTTTAAATTACACCAAAGTGGTTGGGCCACTTATCTTTTATATCCTACCTCTCTCCCCCCTCCCACCCTTTTCCAATATTTCTATCCTTACCCATCCTTCTTCCTTACCCATCTTACCAAAGCTCTGGTCATAAGAAGAAGAAGAAGAACAGAACACTCTAACTGGAGTGATATGTGAGTACCTACAAACTGGAATAAATAAAACGCGTATGTAGTATGGAAAACCTAATAAATAATAAAATTTTGCTTGTATACCAAGCAAAAAGTCTCCATTTACTGTTTTCCATAGCGTCTTATGTACTGAAATTGAGAACACTGAATTATTCGTAGAGGAACCAAACATCTACTACTGTATATTAGCAAGAAAAAACAGTAGAATCAGTCAGAATAATACCAGTGATTTTAAGCTAATGTGTATAATTAATTTATGCATTTTAGGAAATTGTTGGGATTTCATTACAAGAAGGTAAACTGGAGAAGAAAACGACACTCACATTATACCAATACATGTATTTAAAAAAATGGCGGCATTAAAGATTTTGTAAACTATACGTCTCTATAACAAATGTAAAATATGATATGAGAAAAAATTGTGAAACACTTTCAAAGAAAAAACTTTTAACAAGCAAACAGCTTGATTTTCGACCTGCAAGTCCTTGTGCATGAAACCTATTAAATTACGATGACAAATGTGAGAAATTATTTTAATGAGGTTCACAGGCATTAACTTGAATTCTTATATGCATACAATTTGGGTCAAGTGCAACTAAGGTAATAATGGCACTCATTAATGCTAGTTGCACTTCAGAGCTGGGTGGACTTGAGGTACAGGTCACAACACTGCACCTCTGCACCCACTCCAAACCGCACTCCTATAAATAAATTCATTAACTTTTAATAGAATCAGTAACTCTGGTAAATTAGAATATGTGGACTGTATCATTTGGCTTTGACTGGAATTAAAAAAGAATGGTTGGTTCCATAGCATTAGTATTAGGTTTATAACAATAATATCTACAATATTATAAATATATCACTTCCTACACCTCCCTAATAATAGATAACAGAGAGTGGGACAACCTTGCTGGAAGAGGTGTACTTAACAGTTGATGTGCTGCCCAAAAGGTTCCACGTCCTCTTAATTTTCAACCGTACAACCATATTATAGTTGTTTCATATGGAATTTGTACATTTGCCACATTGGAGAATGTTAAAGAAATTTCTAATCCTTGATTCCAGCCGTTACATCCATTTTCAGCCTCGATGACGCCCGATTATTAAACCACTTGCACAACCTGTACTGCACATACACTGCTATATTGTGAGCGTCTCTCCTCCCTCCTCTTCGAAATTTCTTGAAGTTTAAATCAGCCTCATAATTTTACACACATTATATACTCTATTTACTTTTATATATTCTACATTCAGAAAAACTATAAAAAAAATTCCACAACATCCATGCGAATTATTCAAGAAAGAAATAGAAATAATGCATTTACTAGAATTTCCGCAAAATTTTCGGTAAAATTTCTTATGAAAGACTTAAATGGAAACTACAAATTATAGATTGAATCATCGACACCATGCCCAGCCCTTCTAGGGTAGGGTAGGTGCCTGAGCCCGAGCTCTCAGCTCACAAGACTGCCATTCTTATTTGTCCCCTTGGGGCGGGGATGGCAGACCAGAGAGGCCTAGCTTGTGGCTAGGCCTGGGAACAGTTGGTCCCAAAGATGATGAGGCACTTGCGCCTCCTCCCATGAGAGACTTAGGTCTCAGACACTCCCAAGACAGGGAGCCAAGGCCGGGCCACCACTTGGAAAAGACCCGGGCCGGGAGAATACCGGCGAATCTTTAATAATAATAATAATAATAATAATAATAATAATAATAATAATAATAATAATAATAATAATAATAATAATAATAATAATATAGATTGAATAAAGCCAAACTATTACAGATGAGATTTTCTGCTAGAAAGGAAAATGCTTTAGGTGATTAGAGGATAATGTCTTCATGGGAAAATTCAACAAGCAGGGTGCCATTAGGATTAGCACTTGCTATGATTGGATTTTTTAAAGAAATAAAATACTGTTTCAATGTTTTGTAGATCCAAAGATCATATGCAAAGTTAGATAATAAAATTTATTGTAAATTCCTACAAAGAAAAAAAAAAGAGCTGGATAAGTTGACCAAATGAAGTGATAAATCAATGATGTAATTGATCGACACCATGCCTAGCCCTTCTAGGGTAGGGTAGGTGCCTGAGCCGGAGCTTGCAGCTCACAAGCCTGTCATTCCCATTAACCCCCTTGGGGCGGGGATGGCAGACCAGAGGGGCTTAGCTTCTCCCTACTAGAAGCTAGGCCTGGGGAAAGCTGATCCCAAAGATGAGTGGGTACTTGTGCCTCCTCCTATCGTAAGGGTTCTTAAATGGAGATATCGTAGGTTGAAGGTAGACACACTTGTAGGATGGTATCTATATATTGTCAGACTGAGATGAGGGATGGAGCCCAGCTGCCTTGCCTGTCCGCTGAATGGTCTGCCGCCGAGTGAGGCCGGGGCAGAGGTATGAGCCTACACATCTGTATCCCGTGATGTCACACAAAGCCACAGGCCTACAAGGGATCTCGTGTCTAAAGCACATGGATGATACTAATATGCTATGCTATATAATACTGGGAATACAGGGATCAGTAACTATGCTGACAGCTCGGTCATGTTACGTATGTCGTCCCGACATACACTACTATACTATAGGCTGAACAGGCAGGCGGATCTGGGCTGATTCTATACAATAACAAATTCATATATAACTTAGAACTAATGGATGGTATCATAATGGATTTTACGTAATGGGTGTTAACGTATTCATTACAAACTATAAGAACAAATCATTATACAATATGGGTGGAATTGATCGATCGATCTGTATTCATGCACTCTACGGATTCTGAGGAAGAATAAATATATATATATATACAAGGTGAAATTAACAGCAAAAGCATCCGGTGCACTCGGACTATTACTGTCAATTCTCAGAATACGGAGGGAACGTGAACACGAAAATTTCTGACAAACTGATCAGCTAATAACAAAACACACAGTTGACAATTTCATTCATCTCGGACATCTAATTATACAGACTATGTACATTTAAACCCAATTCTGCGAGGGTTAGGTTTACATATGCAGAATGGTTATCATCTCTGGGAGGATCGAATTCCTCTGCAATGGCTAACACATGCCTTGACTGAGAGAGATCTGAAGGAGTATCTACAAAAGATACTTGCGGGTTTCTCATTACTTGTCGAGTACGCAAGGAGTAACGACATTCAGGTTGAGTATCTGACTGAGTATCTGAGGTAGAGAGTACAGGATCAGGAGGATTGTCAGAGTCTGTCACATTAGTCTGGGTAGCAATATCCTCAACATCGCATACTAATTTCATATGATCTAAATGCGATTCTTTATACTGACCAGTGCTAATCTCTCTAACCTTATACTTATTACCAGTGATATGTTCAACTACTCGATAAGGACCAACAAACTTTTGATCAAGCTTTGGCATTGCAGACGTTTTGTTAAAGTTAATCAGCATAACTCTCGAACCTACTTTGATTTTGGATGGCTTTGCTCGAGTGTTTGCGACTCTTGTAAATTCTGCTGTTGATTTATGAAGTGTTTCACGGATTCTTCTAAAAACACTTTGAGCTAAGCTGGTACGAGTTGCTACGAAATCATCAGGGTTGTAATTAGGTTTCGGAGTAGAATATAACAACTCATAGGGTAAACGCTTGTCTACGCCATACAATGCATAATGTGGAGTATCACCCATGGAAGCATTGTAAGCAGAATTTATGGCACACTGGACATCTGGTATAACTTCATCCCAAGTTTCACTATTGGGGTTGATAGTGGCTCGCAGGACATCAAGCA
>NW_027200039.1:0-7500 GCF_038502225.1 Cherax quadricarinatus
ATTCTTTTTCAGTTTTTTCCTTTCCTTGACAATAAACTGTGTACACGCCCGTCAGTTTTTTTTATTGTAATGCGATAATTAATTGTCGGCCGGAAATGTGAAGGCATCGGGAGGCGGATGTGTTTGTTTCTAAATTTGAGTCGCTTTTGGAAGCCATTCCGGCAATGATTGCGACGCGGCGTTGTGAGTGAATAGTTACATAGAAGCTGATCGGTTTCTCCCCTTCTTTTCCCCTTCTCTCTCTCTCTCTCTCTCTCTCTCTCTCTCTCTCTCTCTCTCTCTCTCTCTCTCTCTCTCTCTCTCTCTCTCTCTCTCTCTCTCTCTCTCCCTCTCTTTAAACATCTGTTCAACACTGTGCAACAGGTGTTCGATATTTGGGTATCTTTACTGAGGAAACGTTTTGCCCGTGCTGCAGACTTCTTCAGTCGAACACTGTGTAGACAGTAGGAGAAATGAAGAGGAAATTATCAGGTGGTCAGTCACTCAGTCTTGATGGAAGGTGGTCAGTCCCTCAGTCATGATGGAAGGTGGTCAGTCCCTCAGTCATGATGGAAGGTGATCAGTCCCTCAGTCATGATGGAAGGTGGTCAGTCCCTCAGTCATGATGGAAGGTGGTCAGTCACTCAGTCTTGATGGAAGGTGGTCAGTCCCTCAGTCATGATGGAAGGTGGTCAGTCACTCAGTCTTGATGGAAGGTGGTCAGTCCCTCAGTCATGATGGAAGGTGGTCAGTCCCTCAGTCATGATGGAAGGTGGTCAGTCCCTCAGTCTTGATGGAAGGTGGTCAGTCCCTCAGTCATGATGGAAGGTGGTCAGTCCCTCAGTCATGATGGAAGGTAGTCAGTCCCTCAGTCATGATGGAAGGTGGTCAGTCCCTCAGTCATGATGGAAGGTGGTCAGTCCCTCAGTCTTGATGGAAGGTGGTCAGTCCCTCAGTCATGATGGAAGGTAGTCAGTCCCTCAGTCATGATGGAAGGTGGTCAGTCCCTCAGTCATGATGGAAGGTGGTCAGTCCCTCAGTCTTGATGGAAGGTGGTCAGTCCCTCAGTCATGATGGAAGGTAGTCAGTCCCTCAGTCATGATGGAAGGTGGTCAGTCCCTCAGTCATGATGGAAGGTGGTCAGTCCCTCAGTCATGATGGAAGGTGGTCAGTCCCTCAATCATGATGGAAGGTGCTCAGTCCCCTCAGTCATGATGGAAGGTGGTCAGTCCCTCAGTCATGATGGAAGGTGATCAGTCCCTCAGTCATGATGGAAGGTGGTCAGTCCCTCAGTCATGATGGAAGGTGGTCAGTCCCTCAGTCATGATGGAAGGTGGTCAGTCCCTCAGTCATGATGGAAGGTGGTCAGTCCCTCAGTCATGATGGAAGGTGATCAGTCCCTCAGTCATGATGGAAGGTGGTCAGTCCCTCAGTCATGATGGAAGGTGATCAGTCCCTCAGTCATGATGGAAGGTGGTCAGTCCCTCAGTCATGATGGAAGGTGGTCAGTCCCTCAGTCATGATGGAAGGTGGTCAGTCCCTCAGTCATGATGGAAGGTGATCAGTCCCTCAGTCTTGATGGAAGGTGGTCAGTCCCTCAGTCATGATGGAAGGTGGTCAGTCCCTCAGTCACGATGGAAGGTGATCAGTCCCTCAGTCATGATGGAAGGTGGTCAGTCCCTCAGTCATGATGGAAGGTGGTCAGTCCCTCAGTCATGATGGAAGGTGATCAGTCCCTCAGTCATGATGGAAGGTGATCAGTCCCTCAGTCATGATGGAAGGTGATCAGTCCCTCAGTCATGATGGAAGGTGGTCAGTCCCTCAGTCATGATGGAAGGTGATCAGTCCCTCAGTCATGATGGAAGGTGGTCAGTCCTTCAGTCATGATGGAAGGTGATCAGTCCCTCAGTCATGATGGAAGGTGGTCAGTCCCTCAGTCATGATGGAAGGTGATCAGTCCCTCAGTCTTGATGGAAGGTGGTCAGTCCCTCAGTCATGATGGAAGGTGGTCAGTCCCTCAGTCATGATGGAAGGTGATCAGTCCCTCAGTCATGATGGAAGGTGGTCAGTCCCTCAGTCATGATGGATGGTAGTCAGTCCCTCAGTCATGATGGAAGGTGGTCAGTCCATCAGTCTTGATGGAAGGTGGTCAGTCCCTCAGTCATGATGGAAGGTAGTCAGTCCCTCAGTCATGATGGAAGGTGGTCAGTCCCTCAGTCATGATGGAAGGTGGTCAGTCCCTCAGTCATGATGGAAGGTGGTCAGTCACTAAGTCATGATGGAAGGTGGTCAGTCCCTCAGTCATGATGGAAGGTGGTCAGTCCCTCAGTCATGATGGAAGGTGGTCAGTCCCTCACTCATGATGGAAGGTGGTCAGTCCATCAGTCATGATGGAAGGTGGTCAGTCCCTCAGTCATGATGGAAGGTGGTCAGTCCCTCACTCTTGATGGAAGGTGGTAAGTCCCTCAGTCATGATGGAAGGTGGTCAGTCCCTCAGTCATGATGGAAGGTGGTCAGTCCCTCAGTCATGATGGAAGGTGGTCAGTCCCTCAGTCATGATGGAAGGTGGTCAGTCCCTCAGTCTTGATGGAAGGTGGTCAGTCCCTCAGTCATGATGGAAGGTGGTCAGTCCCTCAGTCATGATGGAAGGTGGTCAGCCCCTCAGTCACGATGGAAGGTGGTCAGTCCCTCAGTCATGATGGAAGGAGATCAGTCCCTCAGTCATGATGGAAGGTGGTCAGGCCCTCAGTGATGATGGAAGGAGATCAGTCCCTCAGTCATGATGGAAGGTGGTCAGTCCCTTAGTCATGATGGAAGGCGGTCAGTCCCTCAGTCATGATGGAAGGTGATCAGTCCCTCATTCATGATGGAAGGTGGTCAGTCCTTCATTCATGATGGAAGGTGGTCAGTCCCTCAGTCATGATGGAAGGTGGTCAGTCCTTCAGTCATGATGGAAGGTGGTCAGTCCCTCAGTCATGATGGAAGGTGGTCAGTCCCTCATTCATGATGGAAGGTGGTCAGTCCTTCAGTCATGATGGAAGGTGGTCAGTCCCTCATTCATGATGGAAGGTGGTCAGTCCCTCATTCATGATGGAAGGTGGTCAGTCCTTCAGTCATGATGGAAGGTGGTCAGTCCCTCAGTCATGATGGAAGGTAGTCAGTCCCTCAGTCATGATGGAAGGTGGTCAGTCCTTCAGTTATGATGGAAGGTGGTCAGTCCCTCAGTCATGATGGAAGGTGGTCAGTCCCTCAGTCATGATGGAAGGTGGTCAGTCCTTCATTCATGATGGAAGGTGGTCAGTCCCTCAGTCATGATGGAAGGTGGTCCGTCCCTCAGTCATGATGGAAGGTGGTCAGTCCCTCAGTCATGATGGAAGGTGGTCAGTCCCTCAGTCATGATGGAAGGTGGTCAGTCCCTCAGTCATGATGGAAGGTGGTCCGTCCCTCAGTCATGATGGAAGGTGGTCAGTCCCTCAGACATGATGGAAGGTGGTCAGTCCCTCAGTCATGATGGAAGGTGGTCCGTCCCTCAGTCATGATGGAAGGTGGTCAGTCCCTCAGTCATGATGGAAGGTGGTCCGTCCCTCAGTCATGATGGAAGGTGGTCAGTCCCTCAGACATGATGGAAGGTGGTCAGTCCCTCAGTCATGATGGAAGGTGATCAGTCCCTCAGTCATGATGGAAGGTGGTCAGTCCCTCAGTCATGATGGAAGGTGGTCAGTCCCTCAGTCATGATGGAAGGTGGTCAGTCCCTCAGTCATGATGGAAGGTGGTCAGTCCCTCAGTCATGATGGAAGGTGATCAGTCCCTCAGTCATGATGGAAGGTGGTCAGTCCCTCAGTCATGATGGAAGGTAGTCAGTCCCTCAGTCATGATGGAAGGTGATCAGTCCCTCAGTCATGAGAAAAATACAATACTGAGAAAAATACAATACTGAGAAAAATACAATACTGAGAAAAATACAATAATGAGAAAAATACAATACTGAGAAAAATACAATACTGAGAAAAATACAATAATGAGAAAAATACAATACTGAGAAAAATACAATAATGAGAAAAATACAATACTGAGAAAAATACAATAATGAGAAAAATACAATACCGAGAAAAATACAATACTGAGAAAAATACAATACTGAGAAAAATACAATACCGAGAAAAATACAATACTGAGAAAAATACAATACTGAGAAAAATACAATACTGAGAAAAATACAATACTGAGAAAAATACAATACTGAGAAAAATACAATACTGAGAAAAATACAATAATGAGAAAAATACAATACTGAGAAAAATACAATAATGAGAAAAATACAATACTGAGAAAAATACAATAATGAGAAAAATACAATACCGAGAAAAATACAATACTGAGAAAAATACAATACTGAGAAAAATACAATACTGAGAAAAATACAATAATGAGAAAAATACAATACTTAGAAAAATACAATACTGAGAAAAATACAATAATGAGAAAAATACTGAGAAAAATACAATACTGAGAAAAATACAATACTGAGAAAAATACAATACTGAGAAAAATACAATACTGAGAAAAATACAATAATGAGAAAAATACAATACTGAGAAAAATACAATAATGAGAAAAATACAATACCGAGAAAAATACAATACTGAGAAAAATACAATACTGAGAAAAATACAATACTGAGAAAAATACAATACTGAGAAAAATACAATAATGAGAAAAATACAATACCGAGAAAAATACAATACTGAGAAAAATACAATACTGAGAAAAATACAATACTGAGAAAAATACAATACTGAGAAAAATACAATACTGAGAAAAATACAATACTGAGAAAAATACAATACCGAGAAAAATACAATACCGAGAAAAATACAATAGAAGCTTAAATCCTTAACAAGTTTATTAACAATAAAACAAAAAAAAAATTTTAGGAAAAAACGAAACAATGAAAAAAAATCCACAAAAAATTTGAAAAAAAAATTCGTCCGTTGTTCCTCCAGGAAAATTCGTCCGTTGTTCCTCTAGGAAAATTCGTCCGTTGTTCCTCTAGGAAAATTCGTCCATTGTTCCTCCAGGAAAATTCGTCCGTTGTTCCTCCAGGAAAATTCGTCCGTTGTTCCTCCAGGAAAATTCGTCCGTTGTTCCTGCACGAAAATTCGTCCGTTGTTCCTCCAGGAAAATTCGTTCGTTGTTCCTCTAGGAAGATTCGTCCATTGTTCCTCCAGGAAAATTCGTCCGTTGTTCCTCCAGGAAAATTCGTCCGTTGTTCCTCCAGGAAAATTCGTCCGTAGTTCCTCCAGGAAAATTCGTCCGTTGTTCCTCCAGGAAAATTCGTCCGTTGTTCCTCCAGGAAAATTCGTCCGTTGTTCCTCCAGGAAAATTCGTCCGTTGTTCCTCCAGGAAAATTCGTCCGTAGTTCCTCCAGGAAAATTCGTCCGTTGTTCCTGCACGAAAATTCGTCCGTTGTTCCTCCAGGAAAATTCGTCCGTTGTTCCTCCAGGAAAATTCGTCCGTTGTTCCTCCAGGAAAATTCGTCCGTTGTTCCTCCTGGAAAATTCGTCCATTGTTCCTCCAGGAAAATTCGTCCGTTGTTCCTCCAGGAAAATTCGTCAGTTGTTCCTCCAGGAAAATTCGTCCGTAGTTCCTCCAGGAAAATTCGTCCGTAGTTCCTCCAGAAAAATTCGTCCGTAGTTCCTCCAGGAAAATTCGTCCTTAGTTCCTCCAGGAAAATTCGTCCGTTCTTCCTCCGGGAAAATTCGTCCGTAGTTCCTAAAGGAAAATTCGTCCGTTGTTCCTCCAGGAAAATTCGTCCTTAGTTCCTCCAGGGAAATTCGTCCGTTGTTCCTCCAGGAAAATTCGTCCGTTGTTCCTCCAGGAAAATTCGTCCGTTGTTCCTCCAGGAAAATTCGTCCGTCGTTCCTCCAGGAAAATTCGTCCGTTGTTCCTCCAGGAAAATTCGTCCGTTGTTCCTCCAGGAAGATTCGTCCGTTGTTCCTCCAGGAAAATTCGTCCGTTGTTCCTCCAGGAAAATTCGTCCGTCGTTCCTCCAGGAAAATTCGTCCGTTGTTCCTCCAGGAAAATTCGTCCGTTGTTCCTCCAGGAAGATTCGTCCGTTGTTCCTCCAATAAAATTCGTCTGTAGTTCCTCCAGGAAAATTCGTCCGTAGTTCCTCCAGAAAAATTCGTCCGTAGTTCCTCCAGGAAAATTTGTCCGTAGTTCCTCCTGAAAAATTATTCCGTAGTTCCTCCAGGAAAATTCGTTCTTTGTTCTTCCAGGAAAATTCGTCCGTTGTTCCTCCAGGAAAATTCGTCCGTAGTTCCTCCAGGAAAATTCGTCCGTAGTTCCTCCAGGAAAATTCGTCCGTAGTTCCTCCAGGAAAATTCGTCCGTAGTTCCTCCAGGAAAATTCGTCCGTTGTTCCTCCAGGAAAATTCGTCCATTGTTCCTCCAGGAAAATTCGTCCGTTGTTCCTCCAGGAAAATTCGTCCGTTGTTCCTCCAGGAAAATTCGTCCGTAGTTCCTCCAGGAAAATTCGTCCGTAGTTCCTCCAGAAAAATTCGTCCGTAGTTCCTCCAGGAAGATTCGTCCTTAGTTCCTCCAGGAAAATTCGTCCGTTCTTCCTCCGGGAAAATTCGTCCGTAGTTCCTAAAGGAAAATTCGTCCGTTGTTCCTCCAGGAAAATTCGTCCTTAGTTCCTCCAGGGAAATTCGTCCGTTGTTCCTCCAGGAAAATTCGTCCGTTGTTCCTCCAGGAAAATTCGTCCGTTGTTCCTCCAGGAAAATTCGTCCGTCGTTCCTCCAGGAAAATTCGTCCGTTGTTCCTCCAGGAAAATTCGTCCGTTTTTCCTCCAGGAAGATTCGTCCGTTGTTCCTCCAGGAAAATTCGTCCGTTGTTCCTCCAGGAAAATTCGTCCGTCGTTCCTCCAGGAAAATTCGTCCGTTGTTCCTCCAGGAAAATTCGTCCGTTGTTCCTCCAGGAAGATTCGTCCGTTGTTCCTCCAATAAAATTCGTCTGTAGTTCCTCCAGGAAAATTCGTCCGTAGTTCCTCCAGAAAAATTCGTCCGTAGTTCCTCCAGGAAAATTTGTCCGTAGTTCCTCCTGAAAAATTATTCCGTAGTTCCTCCAGGAAAATTCGTTCTTTGTTCTTCCAGGAAAATTCGTCCGTTGTTCCTCCAGGAAAATTCGTCCGTAGTTCCTCCAGGAAAATTCGTCCGTAGTTCCTCCAGGAAAATTCGTCCGTAGTTCCCCCAGGAAAATTCGTCCGTAGTTCCTCCAGGAAAATTCGTCCGTAGTTCCTCCAGGAAAATTCGTCCGTAGTTCCTCCAGGAAAATTCGTCCGTAGTTCCTCCTGGAAAATTCGTCCGTAGTTTCTCCTGGAAAATTCGTCTGTAGTTCCTCCTGGAAAATTCGTCCGTAGTTCCCCCCAAAAATATGAGGAAAATTCGTCTGTATTCTCCAGGAAAATTTGTTCGTAGTTCTCCATGAAAACAGGAAAATTTGCTGTATTTCCCCCAGGAAA
>NW_027200039.1:12500-25148 GCF_038502225.1 Cherax quadricarinatus
CATGTCATCTTCCTCTTTCCTGCCTCATGTCATCTTCCTCTCTCCTGCCTCATGTCATCTTCCTCTCTCCTGCCTCATGTCATCTTCCTCTCTCCTGCCTCATGTCATCTTCCTCTCTCCTGACTCATGTCATCTTCCTCTCTCCTGCCTCATGTCATCTTCCTCTCTCCTGCCTCATGTCATCTTCCTCTCTCCTGCCTCATGTCATCTTCCTCTCTCCTGCCTCATGTCATCTTCCTCTCTCCTGCCTCATGTCATCTTCCTCTCTCCTGACTCATGTCATCTTCCTCTCTCCTGCCTCATGTCATCTTCCTCTCTCCTGCCTCATGTCATCTTCCTCTCTCCTGCCTCATGTTATCTTCCTCTCTCCTGCCTCATGTCATCTTGCTCTCTCCTACCTCATGTCATCTTCCTCTCTCCTGCCTCATGTCATCTTCCTCTCTCCTGCCTCAAGTGTTTCCTGACGCGGGTTTTAGTCAGATGATGACCCGTCGCTGGAGCTTCTGGTCATCTGACCGAGGCCTTCCGCTGGCTTACCTCTCCACTCCAGGCATCCCAGGACCGAAACGTTCTCTAATAAATATATTTCCTAGTTTTGCTAAGCCAGTTGTCGAAAAGGTAAACCGTGGCTACTGCCCTTGTGCAGGTGCGGTGTGTGGGGGATCCTTGCGGGTTTAGCGCTTCCCCTTAAATAATATATAACGATGTAGTTTTTAATTTATTAATTTATCTGTGAATTCCCACTAAGTTTCTCTTCTGTTAAATAATAGGTTAGTCAGTGTATAGAGAACTTGGCAGTGTATAGAGAACTTGGCAGTGTATAGAGAACTTGGCAGTGTATAGAGAACTTGGCAGTGTATAGAGAACTTGGCAGTGTATAGAGAACTTGGCAGTGTATAGAGAACTTGGCAGTGTATAGAGAACTGGGCAGTGTATAGAGAACTTGGCAGTGTATAGAGAACTGGGCAGTGTATAGAGAACTTGGCAGTGTATAGAGAACTTGGCAGTGTATAGAGAACTTGGCAGTGTATAGAGAACTTGGCAGTGTATAGAGAACTTGGCAGTGAATAGAGAACTGGGCAGTGTATAGAGAACTTGGCAGTGTATAGAGAACTGGGCAGTGTA
Source organism: Cherax quadricarinatus (assembly GCF_038502225.1). Lineage (NCBI taxonomy): Eukaryota > Metazoa > Arthropoda > Malacostraca > Decapoda > Parastacidae > Cherax > Cherax quadricarinatus. The sequence goes on from NW_027200039.1 coordinate 13,626, forward strand.
TAGAGAACTGGGCAGTGTATAGAGAACTTGGCAGTGTATAGAGAACTTGGCAGTGTATAGAGAACTTGGCAGTGTATAGAGAACTTGGCAGTGTATAGAGAACTGGGCAGTGTATAGAGAACTTGGCAGTGTATAGAGAACTTGGCAGTGTATAGAGAACTTGGCAGTGTATAGAGAACTTGGCAGTGTATAGAGAACTTGGCAGTGTATAGAGAACTGTGCAGTGTATAGAGAACTTGGCAGTGTATAGAGAACTTGGCAGTGTATAGAGAACTTGGCAGTGTATAGAGAACTTGGCAGTGTATAGAGAACTTGGCAGTGTATAGAGAACTGGGCAGTGTATAGAGAACTGGGCAGTGTATAGAGAACTGGGCAGTGTATAGAGAACTTGGCAGTGTATAGAGAACTGGGCAGTGTATAGAGAACTGGGCAGTGTATAGAGAACTTGGCAGTGTATAGAGAACTTGGCGGTGTATAGAGAACTGGGCAGTGTATAGAGAACTTGGTGGTGTATAGAGAACTTGGCAGTGTATAGAGAACTTGGCGGTGTATAGAGAACTGGGCAGTGTATAGAGAACTTGGCAGTGTATAGAGAACTGGGCAGTGTATAGAGAACTTGGCGGTGTATAGAGAACTGGGCAGTGTATAGAGAACTTGGCAGTGTATAGAGAACTGGGCAGTGTATAGAGAACTTGGCGGTGTATAGAGAACTGGGCAGTGTATAGAGAACTTGGCAGTGTATAGAGAACTGGGCAGTGTATAGAGAACTTGGCAGTGCATAGAGAACTGGGCAGTGTATAGAGAACTGGGCGGTGTATAGAGAACTGGGCGGTGTATAGAGAACTGGGCAGTGTATAGAGAACTGGGCGGTGTATAGAGAACTGGGCGGTGTATAGAGAACTGGGCAGTGTATAGAGAACTTGGCGGTGTATAGAGAACTGGGCAGTGTATAGAGAACTTGGCAGTGTATAGAGAACTTGGCAGTGTATAGAGAACTGGGCAGTGTATAGAGAACTTGAGCGGTGTATAGAGAACTGGGCAGTGTATAGAGAACTTGGCAGTGTATAGAGAACTGGGCAGTGTATAGAGAACTTAGAGAACGCAGTGTATAGAGAACTGGGCAGTGTATAGAGAACTTGGCGGTGTATAGAGAACTGGGCACTTGGCGGTGTATGTATAGAGAACTTGGCAGTGTATAGAGAACTGGGCAGTGTATAGAGAACTTGGCAGTGTATAGAGAACTGGGCAGTGTATAGAGAACTTGGCGGTGTATAGAGAACTTGGCAGTGTATAGAGAACTTGGCAGTGTATAGAGAACTGGGCAGTGTATAGAGAACTTGGCAGTGTATAGAGAACTGGGCAGTGTATAGAGAACTTGGCGGTGTATAGAGAACTGGGCAGTGTATAGAGAACTTGGCAGTGTATAGAGAACTTGGCAGTGTATAGAGAACTTGGCAGTGTATAGAGAACTAGAGGGCAGTGTATAGAGAACAGTGTATAGAGAACTTGGCAGTGTATAGAGAACTGGGCAGTGTATAGAGAACTTGGCGGTGTATAGAGAACTGGGCAGTGTATAGAGAACTTGGCAGTGTATAGAGAACTGGGCAGTGTATAGAGAACTTGGCGGTGTATAGAGAACTGGGCAGTGTATAGAGAACTTGGCGGTGTATAGAGAACTGGGCAGTGTATAGAGAACTTGGCAGTGTATAGAGAACTGGGCAGTGTATAGAGAACTTGGCAGTGTATAGAGAACTGGGCAGTGTATAGAGAACTTGGCGGTGTATAGAGAACTTGGCAGTGTATAGAGAACTTGGCAGTGTATAGAGAACTGGGCAGTGTATAGAGAACTTGGCAGTGTATAGAGAACTGGGCAGTGTATAGAGAACTTGGCGGTGTATAGAGAACTGGGCAGTGTATAGAGAACTTGGCGGTGTATAGAGAACTGGGCAATGTAGAGAGAACTTGGCAGTGTATAGAGAACTGGGCAGTGTATAGAGAACTTGGCAGTGTTATAGAGAACTGGGCAGTGTATAGAGAACTTGGCGGTGTATAGAGAACTTGGCAGTGTATAGAGAACTGGGCAGTGTATAGAGAACTTGGCAGTGTATAGAGAACTGGGCAGTGTATAGAGAACTTGGCGGTGTATAGAGAACTGGGCAGTGTATAGAGAACTTGGCAGTGTATAGAGAACTTGGCAGTGTATAGAGAACTTGGCAGTGTATAGAGAACTTGGCAGTGTATAGAGAACTTGGCAGTGTATAGAGAACTGGGCAGTGTATAGAGAAGTGTATAGAGAACTTGGCAGTGTATAGAGAACAGTGTATAGAGAACTGGGCAGTGTATAGAGAACTTGGCAGTGTATAGAGAACTTGGCAGTGTATAGAGAACTTGGCAGTGTATAGAGAACGGTGTATTGGCAGTGTATAGAGAACTTGGCAGTGTATAGAGAACTTGGCAGTGTATAGAGAACTTGGCAGTGTATAGAGAACTTGGCAGTGTATAGAGAACTTGGCAGTGTATAGAGAACTTGGCAGTGTATAGAGAACTTGGCAGTGTATAGAGAACTTGGCAGTGTATAGAGAACTTGGCAGTGTATAGAGAACTTGGCAGTGTATAGAGAACTTGGCAGTGTATAGAGAACTTGGCAGTGTATAGAGAACTGGGCAGTGTATAGAGAACTTGGCAGTGTATAGAGAACTGGGCAGTGTATAGAGAACTTGGCAGTGTATAGAGAACTTGGCAGTGTATAGAGAACTTGGCAGTGTATAGAGAACTGGGCAGTGTATAGAGAACTTGGCAGTGTATAGAGAACTGGGCAGTGTATAGAGAACTTGGCAGTGTATAGAGAACTTGGCAGTGTATAGAGAACTTGGCAGTGTATAGAGAACTTGGCAGTGTATAGAGAACTTGGCAGTGTATAGAGAACTGGGCAGTGTATAGAGAACTAGAGAACTGGGCAGTGTATAGAGAACTTGGCAGTGTATAGAGAACTTGGGCAGTGTATAGAGAACTTGGCAGTGTATAGAGAACTGGGCAGTGTATAGAGAACTTGGCAGTGTATAGAGAACTGGGCAGTGTATAGAGAACTTGGCAGTGTATAGAGAACTGGGCAGTGTATAGAGAACTTGGCAGTGTATAGAGAACTTGGCAGTGTATAGAGAACTGGGCAGTGTATAGAGAACTAGGCAGTGTATAGAGAACTGGGCAGTGTATAGAGAACTGGGCAGTGTATTGAGAACTTGCAAGTGTATAGAGAACTTGGCAGTGTATAGAGAACTTGGCAGTGTATAGAGAACAGTGTATAGAGAACTTGGGCAGTGTATAGAGAACTGGGCAGTGTATAGAGAACTGGGCAGTGTATTGAGAACTTGCAAGTGTATAGAGAACTTGGCAGTGTATAGAGAACTTGGCAGTGTATAGAGAACTTGGCAGTGTATAGAGAACTGGGCAGTGTATAGAGAACTTGGCAGTGTATAGAGAACTGGGCAGTGTATAGAGAACTGGGCAGTGTATAGAGAACTTGGCAGTGTATAGAGAACTTGGCAGTGTATAGAGAACTTGGGCAGTGTATAGAGAACTGGGCAGTGTATAGAGAACTTGGCAGTGTATAGAGAACTTGGCAGTGTATAGAGAACTGGGCAGTGTATAGAGAACTGGGCAGTGTATAGAGAACTGGGCAGTGTATAGAGAACTTGGCAGTGTATAGAGAACTGGGCAGTGTATAGAGAACTGGGCAGTGTATAGAGAACTGGGCAGTGTATAGAGAACTGGGCAGTGTATAGAGAACTGGGCAGTGTATAGAGAACTTGGCAGTGTATAGAGAACTGGGCAGTGTATAGAGAACTGGGCAGTGTATAGAGACCTTGGCAGTGTATAGAGAACTGGGCAGTGTATAGAGAACTAGAGGGCAGTGTATAGAGAACTGGGCAGTGTATAGAGAACTGGGCAGTGTATAGAGAACTGGGCAGTGTATAGAGAACTGGGCAGTGTATAGAGAACTGGGCAGTGTATAGAGAACTGGGCAGTGTATAGAGAACTGGGCAGTGTATAGAGAACTGGGCAGTGTATAGAGAACTGGGCAGTGTATAGAGAACTGGGCGGTGTATAGAGAACTAGGCAGTGTATAAAGAACTGGGCAGTGTATAGAGAACTGGGCAGTGTATAGAGAACTGGGCAGTGTATAGAGAACTGGGCAGTGTATAGAGAACTGGGCAGTGTATAGAGAACTGGGCAGTGTATAGAGAACTTGGCAGTGTATAGAGAACTGGGCAGTGTATAGAGAACTGGGCAGTGTATAGAGAACTTGGCAGTGTATAGAGAACTGGGCAGTGTATAGAGAACTTGGCAGTGTATAAAGAACTGGGCAGTGTATAGAGAACTGGGCAGTGTATAGAGAACTGGGCATTGTATAGAGAACTGGGCGGTGTATAGAGAACTGGGCAGTGTATAGAGAACTTGGCAGTGTATAGAGAATTGGGCGGTGTATAGAGAACTGGGCAGTGTATAGAGAACTGGGCGGTGTATAGAGAACTGGGGAGTGTATAGAGAACTGGGCGGTGTATAGAGAACTGGGCAGTGTATAGAGAACTGGGCAGTGTATAGAGAACTTGGCAGTGTATAGAGAAGTGGGCGGTGTATAGAGAACTGGGCGGTGTATAGAGAACTGGGCAGTGTATAGAGAACTGGGCGGTGTATAGAGAACTGGGCGGTGTATAGAGAACTGGGCAGTGTATAGAGAACTGGGCGGTGTATAGAGAACTGGGCGGTGTATAGAGAACTGGGCAGTGTATAGAGAACTGGGCAGTGTATAGAGAACTGGGCAGTGTATAGAGAACTGGGCAGTGTATAGAGAACTCGGCAGTGTATAGAGAACTGGGCAGTATATGGAGAACTGGGCAGTATATAGAGAACTGGGCAGTGTATAGAGAACTGGGCAGTGTATAGAGAACTGGGGAGTGTATTGAGAACTGGGCGGTGTATAGAGAACTGGGCAGTGTATAGAGAACTGGGCAGTGTATAGAGAACTTGGCAGTGTATAGAGAACTGGAACGTGTATAGAGAACTGGGCGGTGTATAGAGAACTTGGCAGTGTATAGAGAACTGGGCAGTGTATAAGGAACTTGGAAGTGTATAGAGAACTTGGCAGTGTATAGAGAACTGGGCAGTGTATAGAGAACTTGGCAGTGTGTAGAGAACTGGGCAGTGTATAGAGAACTGTGCAGTGTATAGAGAACTTGGCAGTGTATAGAGAACTGGGCAGTGTATAGAGAACTGGGCAGTGTATAGAGAACTAAGCAGTGTATAGAGAACTTGGCAGTGTATAGAGAACTTGGCAGTGTATATAGAACTGGGCAGTGTATAGAGAACTCGACAGTGTATAGAGAACTGGGCAGTGTATAGAGAATTGGGCAGTGTATTGAGAACTTGGCAGTGTATAGAGAACTTGGCAGTGTATAGAGAACTGGGCAGTGTATAGAGAACTTGGCAGTGTATAGAGAACTGGGCAGTGTATAGAGAACTGGGCGGTGTATAGAGAACTTGGCAGTGTATAGAGAACTGGGCAGTGTATAAGGAACTTGGCAGTGTATAGAGAACTTGGCAGTGTATAGAGAACTGGGCAGTGTATAGAGAACTTGGCAGTGTATAGAGAACTGGGCAGAGTATAGAGAACTGTGCAGTGTATAGAGAACTTGGCAGTGTATAGAGAACTGGGCAGTGTATAAAGAACTGGGCAGTGTATAGAGAACTGGGCGGTGTATAGAGAACTTGGCAGTGTATAGAGAACTTGGCAGTGTATATAGAACTGGGCAGTGTATAGAGAACTGGGCAGTGTATAGAGAACTGGGCAGTGTATAGAGAACTGGGCAGTATATTGAGAACTTGGCAGTGTATAGAGAACTGGGCAGTGTATAGAGAACTTGGCAGTGTATAGAGAACTGGGCAGTGTATAGAGAACTGGGCAGTGTATAGAGAACTGGGCAGTGTATAGAGAACTTGGCAGTGTATAGAGAACTTGGCAGTGTATAGAGAACTGGGCAGTGTATAGAGAACTGGGCAGTGTATAGAGAACTGGGCAGTGTATAGAGAACTGGGCAGTATATAGAGAACTTGGCAGTGTATAGAGAACTGGACAGCGTATAGAGAACTTGGCAGTGTATAGAGAACTGGGCAGTGTATAGAGACCTTGGCAGTGTATAGAGAACTGGGCGGTGTATAGAGAACTGGGGAGTGTATAGAGAACTGGGCGGTATATACAGAACTGGGCAGTGTATAGAGAACTGGGCAGTGTATAGAGAACTTGGCAGTGTATAGAGAACTTGGCAGTGTATAGAGAACTGGGCAGTGTATAGAGAACTGGGCAGTGTATAGAGAACTGGGCAGTGTATAGAGAACTGGGCAGTATATAGAGAACTTGGCAGTGTATAGAGAACTGGGCAGTGTATAGAGAACTTGGCAGTGTATAGAGAATTGGGCGGTGTATAGAGAACTGGGCAGTGTATAGAGAACTGGGCGGTGTATAGAGAACTGGGGAGTGTATAGAGAACTGGGCGGTGTATAGAGAACTGGGCAGTGTATAGAGAACTTGGCAGTGTATAGAGAACTGGGCGGTGTATAGAGAACTGGGCGGTGTATAGAGAACTGGGCAGTGTATAGAGAACGGGGCGGTGTATAGAGAACTGGGCGGTGTATAGAGAACTGGGCAGTGTATTGAGAACTGGGCGGTGTATAGAGAACTGGGCGGTGAATAGAGAACTGGGCAGTGTATAGAGAACTGGGCAGTGTATAGAGAACTGGGCAGTGTATAGGGAACTGGGCAGTGTATAGAGAACTGGGCGGTGAATAGAGAGCTCGGCAGTGTATAGAGAACTGGGCAGTATATGGAGAACTGGGCAGTATATAGAGAACTGGGCAGTGTATAGAGAACTGGGCAGTGTATAGAGAACTGGGGAGTGTATAGAGAACTGGGCGGTGTATAGAGAACTGGGCAGTGTATAGAGAACTGGGCAGTGTATAGAGAACTTGGCAGTGTATAGAGAACTTGGCAGTGTATGGAGAACTGGGCAGTGTATAGGGAACTTGGCAGTGTATAGAGAACTTGGCAGTGTATAGAGAACTGGGCAGTGTATAGAGAACTTGGCAGTGTATAGAGAACTGGGCAGTGTATAGAGAACTGTGCAGTGTATAGAGAACTTGGCAGTGTATAGAGAACTGGGCAGTGTATAGAGAACTGGGCAGTGTATAGAGAACTGGGCAGTGTATAGAGAACTGGGCAGTGTATAGAGAACTTGGCAGTGTATAGAGAACTGGGCAGTGTATAGAGAACTGGGCAGTGTATAGAGAACTGGGCAGTGTATAGAGAACTTGGCAGTGTATATAGAACTGGGCAGTGTATATAGAACTGGGCAGTGTATAGAGAACTGGGCAGTGTATAGAGAACTGGGCAGTGTATATAGAACTGGGCAGTGTATATAGAACTGGGCAGTGTATAGAGAACTGGGCAGTGTATAGAGAACTTGGCAGTGTATAGAGAACTTGGCAGTGTATAGAGTGAAAATTAAGCAGTGTAGGGGAACCAGAGCGTGTACCGTGAGTATCAGCTGACATGTGGTTCACATTGTTGTCTGTATGATGTTCCTGTGATGAGCGTCACGGTTCACCGGTGCCGCACTGGGACCGCTACATACCAGCACCACGGTTCGAGTCCTCGGCCGTTTTTCTGTTTCTGCTCTGCTGTGTTACGGGTCCGGTATATTGTGTAAACAAACTAATTTATATTAATAGATTTGCATTGTTTATCACCATTATATATTAGTAGAGACGTGTGTGTGTGTGTGTGTGTGTGTGTGTGTGTGTGTGTGTGTGTGTGTGTGTGTGTGTGTGTGTGTGTGTGTGTGTGTGTGTGTGTGTGTGTGTGTGTCGCTGTTTCGTAGGAATTTTCTCTCTTACGTGACCTTGATATATGTAGCCGTAGGAGACGCTTTCTTTGTTACGTGACCCTGATATATCTCGCTGCAGGAGACGGGATGGTGGGGAGGAAAGGAAGAGCTGGGAGGGAAGGTGGCGATTGGAGAGGTGGGAGGGAGAAGTGGGAGAGGGGTGATAGAGAGTGGGGGCGGGAGGGGAAGGGAGAAAAGAGGTCCTTTTGTCGTTTCTGTAAGAGATATTGTTGTTGTTGTTGTTGTTGTTGTTGTTGTTGTTGTTGTTGTTGTTGTTGTTGTTGTTGTTATTGTTGTTGTTGTTGTTGTTGTTGTTGTTGTGTGTGTGTGTGTGTGTATGTGTGTGTGTGTGTGTGTGTGTGTGTGTATGTGTGTGTGTGTGTGTGTGTGTGTGTATGTGTGTGTGTGTATGTGTGTGTGTGTGTGTATGTGTGTGTGTGTATGTGTGTGTGTGTGTGTGTGTGTGTGTATGTGTGTGTGTGTGTGTGTGCGTGTGTGTGTGTGTGTGTGTGCGTGTGCGCGTGTGTGTGTGTGTGTGTGTGTGTGCGTGTGTGCGTGAGTGCGTGTGTGTGTGTGTTTGTGTGTGTGTGTGTGTGTATGTGTGTGTGTGTGTGTGTGTGTGTGTATGTGTGTGTGTGTATGTGTGTGTGTGTGTGTGTGCGTGTGTGTGTGTGTGTGTGTACTCACCAAATTGTACTCACCTAATTGTAGTTCCAGGGGTCGAGACTCAGCTCCTGGCCACGCCTCTTCACTGAATGCTACTAGGTCCTCTCTCATCCTGCTCCATGAGCTTTATCATACCTCGTCTTAAAGCTATGTATGGTTCCTGTCTCCACTACAACACTCGCCAGATTGTTCCACTTCATGACAACTCTATGACTGAAGAAATACTTCCTAACATCCCTGTGATTCATCTGAGTCTTCAACTTCCAATTGTGACCCCTTGTTTCTGTGTTCCATCTCTGGAACATCTTCTCTCTGTCCACTCTGTCTATTCCAAGCAGTATTTTGTATGTCGTTATCATGTCTCCCCTATCCCTCCTGTCCTCCAGTGTCGTCAGGCCAATTTCCCTTAACCTTTCTTCATAGGACATTCCCCTTAACTCTGGAACTAACCTTGTTGCAAAATTTAGCACTTTCTCTAATTTCTTGACGTGCTTGATCAAGTGTGGGTTCCAAACAGGTGCTGCATACTCCAATATGGGTCTGACGTACACGGTGTACAGTGTCTTGAAAGATCCTTACTTAGGTATCGGAACGCTATTCTCAGATTTGCCAGGCGCCCACATGCTGCAGCAGTTACCTGGTTGATGTGTGCTTCCTGAGACGTGCTCGGTGTTATACTCACTCCAAGATCTTTCTCCTTGAGCGAAGTTTGCAGTCTTTGGCCACCTAGCCTATACTCTGTCTGCGGTCTTCTTTGCCCTTCCCCTATCTTCATGACTTTGCATTTGGCGGGATTAAATTCGAAAAGCCAGTTGCTGGACCAGGTGTCCAGTCTGTCCAGGTCTCTTAGAAGTCCTGCCCGGTCCTCATCTGATTTAATTCTCCTCATTAATTTCACATCGTCTGCGAATAGGGACACTTCTGAGTCTAACCCTTCCACCATATCGTTCACATGTACCAAAAATAGCACTGGTCGTAGGACCGACCCCTGTGGGACCTCGCTCGTCACAGGTGCCCATTGTGATACATCATTACGTACCATGACTCGTTGTTGCCTCCCTGTCAGGTATTCTCTGATTCATTGCAGTGCCCTTCCTGTTATATGAGCCTGATCCTCTAGCTTCTGCACTAATCTCTTGTGAGGAACTGTGTCAAAGGCCTTCTTGCAGTCCAAGAAGATGCAATCAACCCACCCCTCTCTCTCGTGTCTTACTTTTGTTACTTTATCATAAAACTCCAGAAGGTTTGTGACACAGGATTTTCCTTCCATGAATCCATGCTGGTTGGTGTTTATACTCTTATTCCGTTCCAGGTGCTCCACCACTCTCCTCCTGATAATCTTCTCCATAAATTTGCATACTATACACGTCAGTGACACAGGTCTATAGTTTAGTGCCTCTTTTCTGTCTCCTTTTTTAAAAATGGGAACTACATTTGCCATCTTCCATACCTCAAGTAGTTGCCCAGTTTCCAGGCACGTGTTGACGATTGTGGTAAGTGGCACACACAACATATCCGCTCCCTCTCTAAGGACCCACGGGGAGATGTTGTCCGGTCCCATTGCCTTTGAGGCATCGATGTCCCTTAGCAGTTTCTTCACCTCCTCCTCTGTATGTATGTCATCCAACACTTGTTGGTATATTCCTTGCTGGTGTCCCCATCTTGTCTGTCCCCCGAGAGGACTTCCTGTCTCCACTGTAAATACTTCCTTAAATCTCATGTTGAGCTCCTCACATACCACTTTATCGTTTCTTGTGAGTTCTCCACCTTTTTTCCTCAGCCTTATTACCTGGTCTTGGATTGTTGTCTTACTCCTAATGTGGCTATACAGCAGTTTCGGGTCATACTTGACTTTCGATGCCATGTCGTTTTCGTACTGTCGCTGGGCCTCCCTCCTTATCTGTGCGTACTCGTTTCTGGCTCTTCGACTAGTCTCTATTTTCCTGGGCCCTTTGCCTCCTGTACCTTTTTCATTCTCTGGTGCGCTTAGTTTTTGCCTCCCTACACCTTCGGGTAAACCAAGGACTCGCTTTGGTCTTCCTATTATTTCTGTTTCCCTTGGGAACAAACCTTTCCTCTGCCTCCTTGCACTTTGTTGCTACATATTCCATCATCACGTTTACTGTCTTTCCTACCAGGTCTCTGTCCCACTGAACATCCTGCAGGAAGTTCCTCGTACCTGTGTAGTCCCCCTTTTTGTAGTTCGGCTTTTTCCATTCAGTTCCTGTTTCCTTCTCCAATTGTAACTCTACTATATAATCAAAACTCAGAACCACGTGATTGCTAGCTCCAAGGGGCCTCTCGTAAGTGATGTCCTCAATGTCCGACCTGCTCAGGGTGAACACAAGATCCAGTCTTGCAGGTTCATCCTCCCCTCTCTCTCTCTGGTTGTGTCCCTGATATGTTGATGCATGAGGTTTTCAAGTACCACATCCATCATCTTGGCTCTCCATGTTTCGGGACCCCCATGTGGCTCCAGGTCTTCCCAGTCGATCTCCCTGTGGTTGAAATCATCCATTACCAGTAACTTTGCTCTGCTCGAGTGAGCTCTTCTTGCCACCTCAGCCAGTGTGTCCACCATCACCATCTTGTATTCTTCGTACTCCTCTCTTGGCCTCCTGCAGTTCTGTGGTGGGTTATACATCACTTCAATGACTACTTTATGTTCTCCAGACTGAAGTGTACCTGTGTGTGTGTGTATGTGTATGTGTGTGTGTGTGTGTGTGTGTGTGTGTGTGTGTGTATGTGTATGTGGGTGTGTGTGTGTGTGTGTGTGTGTGTGTGTGTGTGTGTGTGTGTGTGTGTGTGTGTGTGTGTGTGTGTGTGTGTGTGTGTGTGTGTGTGTGTGTGTGTGAGTGTGTGGGTGTTTGTGTGTGTGTGTGTGTGTGTGTGTTTGTGTTGTGTGTGTGTGTGTGTGTGT
>NW_027200040.1:0-25133 GCF_038502225.1 Cherax quadricarinatus
TGTACTGAACTGGGAGTAAGTTTAGGTCTATGAAGAGTGGGGGGTGTGTTGCCAGGGATGGGATTTAGTGATTATTCTTACTGCAGCTTTTTGTTGGGTTATTATTGGCTTTAGGTGTGTTGCTGCAGTTGATCCCCAAGCACAAATAGCATAGGTGAGGTATGCATAAATAAGTGTGTGGTATAGTGTGAGAAGGGCATTTTGCGGCACGTAGTATCGTATCTTGGAGAGGATCCCAACCGTTTTGGATACTTTTTTGGTTATATGCTGGATATGGGAGCTGAAATTCAGGTTATTGTCAAGGTATAAGCCTAGGATTTTGCCCCCATTATTTCTGGTAATTAGAGTGTTTTCAATCTTAATGTTAATTTGTGCATCTCCTGCTCTGCTACCAAACATAATATAGTAGGTTTTGTCAGTGTTAAGCATAAGTTTATTGGCTGTCATCCAAGTCGATATTTTAATCAGCTCCTCATTCACAATGGTGTTGAGGGTGGCAAGATTAGGGTGAGAGATGACATAAGTCGTGTCGTCAGCAAAGACAATGGGTTTCAGGTGTTGGGATATGTTTGGAAGGTCATTGATGTATATGAGGAAGAGCAGGGGACCAAAGACACTTCCCTGCGGAACTCCAGTATCAAGTGGCCGTGTTGCTGATGCTGTGTCTCTAATGGTGACATACTGATACCTATTAGTAATGTAAGATTTGAAATAAGCAAGCGCATGGCCTCTTATACCGTAATGATCAAGTTTGTGGAGTAGGATGTCGTGGTCTACTGTGTCAAAAGCTTTTCTTAGGTCAATAAAAATTCCTAGTGGATATTCCTTATTTTCCAATGCTGTGTAAAGCAGATCTAGCATTTTTATGATTGCATTATTAGTGCTTTTATTTTTTCCTGAATCCAAATTGGCAGGGGTTGAGTATGTTTTGAGCCGTTATAAATGAATACAGTCTCTTGTGCACGAGTTTCTCAAAGATTTTGGATAGCAATGGTAAGTTAGATATTGGCCTATAGTTGTTTAAGTCTGTAGGGTCACCACCTTTATGTATTGGTGTAACCCTTCCATCTTGAGTAGTTTCGGGAAGGTGCTAGTCTCTAGTGACTTGTTAAAAAGTAATGAAATAGCATGCGAAAGGACATGGGCCGCTCGCTTGTACAGTAATGGTGGGACATGAGACAGATTCCCAGAGTTATTTTAAGTGACTTTATAATCTCGGTGACTTCCGTGGGCTCAGTTGGTGCAAGATAGAAGGAATTAGAGAAATTCCCATCTAGGTAGTCCCCGGCATGGGCATTGTTATGTGGGATTTTACTGGCGAGATTAGATCCTGTAGTTGAGAAGAAGTCGTTTATCTTGTTAGCTGTGTCAGTGGGATGTAGTGGTGTTTCATTAGGTTTAGTTAGGACAATATTCTTGGTTTTTCTCAGTTTGTGGGTCCCTAGAATCTGAGAGAGTGTTTTCCAGGTCTTTTTTATATCTCCTCTAGTGTCTGTGATGATGGAAGTCGTCATTGTTTAAAGTCATCTATGTTTTATAGGAAGCTTGCAAATTCAGAATCTGTGAAAAGATCACGGATAGAATACTCTGAAAGCTCAGGAAAAGTGTACTGTTCAGCATGCAAGCTATTTTCTACCAAAGAAAATACCTTCACATAGGGGTTCAATGATTGGAAAATTCCAAGCGTTTCGAGGAACATGAAAACAGCACCACTCACAGGATCTGCATTTTAGCCAGTGTATTTCGTGCACAGAAAAAAGGTTTATTGGATTCTCATTTGGAAAATCAAACTGAAAAAGAGCGCACTTATTGGAGAAAAGTTCTAGAAAGAGTTGTTGCTGTTGTAAAATTCTTAGCTCTAAGAGGACTTGCTTTCCGTGGAGAAAATGAGGTTTTTGGTTCGGAAAACAATGGCAATTTCCTAGGGATCATAGAACTGTTAGCACAATTCGATCCATTCTTAGCAAATCATGTGACACGCCTTGGGAATGCAGGAAGAGGCACTGTATCTTACATGTCATCTACTATATGCAATGAATTTATTGAACTGATGACTAAGAAGGTCCTCAATAGCATCATAGCAGCTGTGAAAACTGCAAAATACTTTGCAATAAGTGTAGATTCAACACCAGATATTTCATATACAGATCAATTGACATTCATTGTTCGCTTTGCTGGCTCCATTGATAAGCCTGTAGAGCGCTTTTTAAAATTCATTCCTCTTTCAGGCCATGATGGAGAAACAATGATGAATGTAGTACTGGATACTCTGCTTGAACATGATCTCTCTATTATGGATTGCCATGGCCAGAGCTACGACAATGCAAGTAACATGTCGGGTAAATATAATGGATTGCAAGCCCGTATCAAGCAAATCAACCCACTTGCTGAATATGTGCCCTGCTCAGCACATTCTCTTAATCTTGTTGGGTCATGTGCTGCGGAGTGTTGTGTCGCTGCAGTTTCATTTTTTGTACTTTTACAAGCACTCTTTAATTTTTTCTCTGCTTCAACGCATCAGTGGGATATACTCAAGTCAACCATTCATGGAGATGTCATCAAATCATTATCAACAACAAGGTGGTCAGCGCAGCATGATGCAGCACTTGCTTTGAAAGACAGCTTTGCTGAAATACATTCTGCTTGGATCCAAATAGCAGAGGATGAAGACCAGACAGCAACTACAAGAAGCGTAGCAGCCAGCTTAGCATCAAAATTAGAAGATTTTGAATTGGCCTTACTCTGTGTGCTTTGGGACTGTATACTGGAACGGTTAAATGCCACGAACAAGACACTTCAGAAAATTTAAATTGAAATGGCTACTTGTGCTAACCTGTAGCACATTAGTGGAATTTGTAAGCTCACTTCGCAATGATAAAGCTTTTGAAATGTTTGAAGAGAAAGCTAAACTGCTGGTGAAAGACTACAGTTACCGGGCTGATCATCAGCGGTCAAGGAAGAGGAAACGCAATTTTGAAGAGCCAGACAATGAAATTGTGTTGCTACCAAGGCAGAAATGTAAGACAGCTACATACTTCGTCATTCTGGATTCACTGATTACAGAATTGGTGAAAAGAAAAGAAATCTACCAGAATCTCAATGACAAGTTTGGATTTCTGTTCAAAATTACTACTATGCCAGATGCAGAATTCAGAGAAGCTGCATTAAAGTTGCTAACAACACCTTTCAGCAGATGTTCAGGACACATTTGTTGAAGAAATAGTTCATTTTTCTGGGTATATGAATCAGATTAAAGCTCCACCTGAAATATGTGCACCCTCAGCTGCTTTGAAACATTTAAGAAATGCAGGTAACTCAGAAACCTTCCCTAATGTTGACATAGTGTATCGCCTTTACCTAACACTTCCAGCTACTAACTGTGAAGGAAAACGTTCATTTTCTGTTTTGAAAAGAGTAAAAAACCAGCTCCGTTCAACAATGAGCCAAGACAAATTGTGTAACCTAGCTAGAGAGTGCCGGTGGAGAAACGGTTACCGTGGGAAATAGACCTGACCAGCACTAGTGAATTATTGCCGGGTGTCGACACAAGTGGAAATAAACGAATATCGATCTATCTATCTATAAGTAATATAGTGAGTGACAAGGATATATATGTGCAGTGGCATAGTGAACTAAATTGTAGATAAGAGTAATCTAAATTATCCCCAAGTATAGCGTAGGGGAATATCTTACAAGCGACTGGCACTAGCGAACTATTGCCAGAGGTCCAGTGAAGTGTTAATAACGGATAAGTAACTACTATAGTCATAAGATATGAAACGAGTGATGGTAGCATTGAGGTGCAGGGAATCACAGCATACATAAATTGAGCATACGACCGTTACCTCTACTAAACAGGGAATAATCTTTTCCTTAGAAGTGTAGGGGGAAGTTAGCGTAGGCCTAAGTGAAGTGTGGAGTGTGGGCAAGTCTGGCTCAAACCCACCCTGCACCCACCCTACACCACCACCCACCCTACACCACCACCCACCCTGCACCCACCACCCACCCTGCACCACCACCCACCCTGCACCACCACCCACCCTGCACCACCACCCACCCTACACCCACCACCCACCCTACACCCACCCTACACCACCACCCACATACTGCAAACTTGGTTCGTATAAATACATCTTGCATATTACTGGCACCAGCAAGAGAAAGGTAAAGTGGAAATCAGTTTTCTTCCGTGGCATACAGTGTAGTAGGATACAGACAGGATGTCAGCACAGCATATCTGTGGGACATGTAAAAAAATCCTTGGAAGGAATTCCAGAATCACATGCAACCTATGCTCTTCCAAACACCATATCTCTTGTACTAGACTAAATACAGCCTCAAAAAATGACCTTGAACTAGCAAGGTGCTTCTGGTTGTGCAATAAAGATGTAGAACTTTGGGCAGGTATCAGAAAGGTACTAAGGAGAGTAATAAATGATAAAAATAATCAAGAAAACAAGGATGACCTCTTGGATAGTCTACCAAAAATATATAAAACATGGGAGCAAGAGATAGTGTATCAAAAAATGCAGAATGTCCATACCACAACAGATGACTCGAAACTACCTAGTCACCCACATGGTGCTAAGCCAGACCCATCCCCCAGTCATAGCACTAATACCCACAGTGATGGTGCTGGCCCAAGCTCCCCCAGGCATAGCACCAATACCCTCAGTGCTGGTGCTGGCCCAGACCCAGCCCCACCCCCCAGCCCCAGTGCTGACCCAGACCCAGCCCCCAGCCTTACTGCCAGCCCAGACTCTCCTAGGGACACTACCCAAACCACCACAAAAACAGTAAATATACAACCATCATTGCACAAGACCGTGGCCCACAGTACAGATGTTGGAGAGGAGTCTCCTCCTTCCTCTACTGGGGAAAGTAGATGGAATCCAGGACGGGGTGGCCCTGGCTTGGATACTGAGGATTATAGTGCAGTCCCAGAACCTGCAGAAATTGACAACACACCTCCCAACAATTCTCAACCAAAGGTGAATTTGTGCAAATATTATGCTTGGGGCATCTGTAAGCATGGAATAACAGGGGAAAAAAATGGGACATGCAACTTTGACCATCCCAAAAAATGTAGCGACCTCCTGTCTAAAGGAGTGTGTCGTTCTTCTTCCTGTACTTTCTTTCACCCAAAAATGTGCCACTCCTCGGTCCTCCAGAAGCAGTGTTACAACATCGAGTGCCCTGCATACCATCTAAAAGGGACCAGGAGGCACAGACCCCACAAGACAAACAATAGTAGCTACGACAACCCAACTCCAGGTGATTTTTTAGTGGCAGGAAACGAAAAAAGAAAATGGAAGGAAATAACAAAAATAGTCCACCACCTTGGAGCCTTGTTGGACTGGAGGCGCAGCCAGTGGCCACCCATGGCCCTCCAGAATTACAACTACTGATGCCAATAACAAAATCCCCCCAACAAACACAGAATACAACCTCGTTCATATTTGCTAATATACAGGGCCTTAAGCCATCCACCAACAACAAAATACCTTTTATCAGTGGACTTCTAGTGGAGTCTAATGCAATGTTTGCAGCCTTCACAGAGACTCACACAAAAGATCACTTTGACAGTGAAATATGGATAAGTGGTTACAACCTTTTTAGATGCGACAGAAAAAACAGGCAACAAGGGGGGGTTGGCCTGTATGTCAAAGAGTCCCTTATCTGCACGGAGTTGCTGAACACCACAAATGAGGTAGTTGAAGTTCTATCAATAAAGATCGAGAACCAAAACCTAGTCATTGTGGTTGTATACAAGCCACCAGATGCAACCTCCCAACAGTTCAAGGAACAGCTACTGAAAATCGATTACTGTTTGGAAAACCTTCCAGCTCCATCCCCAAACATCTTACTGCTTGGTGATTTCAACCTAAGGCATACAAAATGGAAGAATGTAGCAAATAATGTTATAGCTGAAACAATCCCCGGAGGTAGCGCAGATGAAAGGTCACACACACATGAGCTACTAAGTCTCTGCGAAAAACACACCTTAAGCCAGCAGATAGTGGAGCCAACAAGACTAGAAAACACACTTGACCTTATCTTCACAAATAATGAGGACCTGATAAGAGACATAAGAATATCAAAAACAACTAATTCCGATCACAATCTAATCGAAGTCCAGACGTACATGCATAGGGGTCCTGAACAGCAGAATGCATGTACCTGTGAAGGTGTCTTCACAAAATACAATTTCAACAACAAGAACATCAACTGGGACCAGGTAAACCATGTCCTAAACGAAACATGTTGGGAAGATGTCTTAAATGACATGGATCCAAACCAGTGCCTTGAAAGGATCAACTTCCTGGTAGCCGAAGCATGTTCTAGGCATATTCCCCTAAGAAAGAAGAAGAGCAGGAGTAAACTGGAGAGAAAAAGACGCTCCCTCTACAGAAGACGACGAAGAGTCACTGAGCTCCTCAGGAGTGCTAGAATATCTGATACACGAAAGGAGGCGCTGACCAGGGAAGTGGAAACTATCGAACTTAAGCTAAATGACTCTTACAGGAACCAGGAGAGGCAGGAGGAGCTTAAAGCTATTAGTGAAATTGAAAGAAATTCAAAATATTTCTTTTCATATGCCAAAAACAAGGCAAATACCACATCTAGTATCGGGCCCTTACTCAGACAGGATGGGACTTACACAGATGACAACAAGGAAATGAGTGAAATATTGAAATCCCAGTACGACTCTGTGTTTAGTGAACCACTAATCGGTCTGAGGATCGACGACCCAAATGATTTCTTCATGAATGAGCCTCAAAACTCCATAAATGTATGCCAGATTTCCGACATTACCCTAACTCCGATAGATTTCGAAAAAGCCATTGACAACATGCCTATGCACTCAGCCCCGGGCCCAGACTCGTGGAACTCTGTTTTCATTAAGAACTGCAAGAAACCCCTCTCGCGTGCCCTAAGTACACTATGGAGGAGGAGCTTGGACATGGGTGAAATTCCACAGTCACTTAAAACAACGGATATAGCCCCACTCCATAAAGGTGGCAGCAAAGCATTAGCTAAGAACTATAGACCAATAGCTCTGACGTCCCACATCATAAAAATCTTTGAAAGAGTGCTAAGAAGCAGGATTGCAAATCACCTGGATTCCCAAAATCTGCACAATCCAGGGCAACATGGGTTCAGGGCAGGTCGCTCCTGCCTCTCACAACTACTGGATCACTATGACATGGCCTTGGATGCACTGGAAGAAAATCAGAATGCAGATGTAATATACACAGACTTTGCAAAAGCATTTGACAAATGCGATCATGGCGTAATAGCCCATAAAATACGTGCTAAAGGAATAACTGGGAAAGTGGGGAGATGGATCTTCAACTTCCTAACAAATCGAACACAAAGAGTAGTGGTCAACAGAGTTAAATCGGAGGCTGCCATAGTGAAGAGCTCTGTTCCACAAGGCACAGTACTCGCCCCCATCTTATTCCTTATCCTCATATCAGACATAAACAGAGATATACACCACAGCACCGTATCATCCTTTGCGGATGATACTAGGATCTGCATGAGGCTGTCATCTGCTGAGGACGCGGTTAACCTCCAAGAAGATATAAACAAAGTTTTCCAGTGGGCAACGGTAAACAATATGATGTTCAATGAGGACAAATTCCAACTACTCCGTTATGGAAAACTGGAGGAGATAATAACTAGAACAGAGTATACTACTGACTCCGGCCATACAATAGAGCGGAAAAATAATGTAAGGGACCTGGGAGTAGTAATGTCTGAGGATCTCACTTTCAAGGATCACAACAGTGCCACGATCGCACGTGCAAAGAAAATGATAGGATGGATAATGAGAACTTTCAAAACGAGAGATGCCAAGCCCATGATGATCCTTTTCAAATCACTTGTTCTCTCTAGGCTGGAATACTGCTGTACATTAACATCTCCATTCAAAGCAGGTGAAATCGCAGATCTAGAGAGTGTACAGAGATCCTTTACTGCACGTATAAGTTCTGTCAAGCACCTTAACTACTGGGAACGCTTGGAAGCACTTGACTTGTACTCGTTGGAACGCAGGAGGGAGAGATATATCATAATCTACACTTGGAAAATCTTGGAAGGAATGGTCCCAAATCTGCACACAGAAATCACTCCCTACGAAAGTAAAAGACTGGGCAGGCGATGCAAAATGCCCCCAATAAAAAGTAGGGGCGCCATTGGTACACTAAGAGAAAACACCATAAGTGTCCGGGGCCCAAAACTGTTCAACAGCCTCCCATCAAGCATTAGGGGAATTGCCAATAAACCCCTGGCTGCCTTCAAGAGAGAGCTGGACAGATACCTAAAGTCAGTGCCGGATCAGCCGGGCTGTGGCTCGTACGTTGGACTGCGTGCGGCCAGCAGTAACAGCCTAGTTGATCAGGCCCTGATCCATCGGGAGGCCTGGTCATGGACCGGGCCGCGGGGGCGTTGATCCCCGGAATAACCTCCAGGTAACCTCCAGGTAGCACCTCCTCCATACTCTCTCCCTCCAATCTGATATCTAATCTTTCATCACCTAATCTTTTTGTTATCCTCATAACCTTACTCTTTCCTGTATTCACTTTTAATTTTCTTCTTTAGCACACCCTTCCAAATTCATCCACCAATCTCTGCAACTTCTCTGCAACGGCTTATTTATCTATCAGAATTGATCTAATATGATATAATAAACACTATAAATAACATACAATCATATTATATACTCTAGACTGAATAAAATAGGCCATAATATGGCGAGAGAGACCATCAGGAATATTTCGATATAAATGAGTGAATCCTTTCATGTCGTATTCTTTGGTCTCTGAGTAAGAGAAAAAGGTGTTTTGAAGAGGATAACTGTAGTAGAACATCAGTTTACTAAGACATACACCCAAACAAACGCAATTTTCGCGAAAAAAAAATTGAGACGGCGGGTCGGCCGTCGTTCCAGGCCAATATCTCGGAAGTAACTTATTCACCAAATGTCAATAATTATTCATTTATTAATTAATTAAATGGAATAATATTCACAGAAATTGTAGAATAATGATTTCTCTATTTTATTGTGTGCGATTTTTGGAAATATTCCAAATACTTTGGGAGTTATGTGGGAGTAAAAGGCAGATTTTTTGCAACATTCCAAGAACTAAAAACTTTATTTTTTTGTGAAATAAAGATAAGTTATTTTAGAGGTCATGTGATGTATTAAATTCGTATAAGCATTGTTCTCTCGGCACCAAGTGTCCAAACAACCTTACGTCGTCCCATATAGGAATAAATAGCCCCCCAAGGGCATTTTCAGTAAATCAGTTCTTTTTCAGTGTTTTCTCAGTTGTTGTTTGAGTTATATTTTTGACAAATATTTTTTACATGGTGTGAAAACACTTTGTCTTTTGCACCAAAACTGGAGGTAATCAGACAGCAAAACAAAAGAGCTACAATTTATTTGGCCGACGCCCCCCTAAGGCCTCTTTATAGTTTCCAACCCTTCCTCCTCTTTTCATTCATCCCAGGGCCTCCTGCCCCAGAGCCAGCACAGGGTTTCACACCATCAACCCTCCCCCCCTTTCTTGCGATGCCTCTTACCCTGACTACCTCGACAGTGCTCTTCCTTCCTCCCAGACCTCTGTACCCGCGTCAGGACATCATCTGTGTCTGACGCCGCTGCTCTCTTCCTCGTGATGCCCTCCACTTCCATGTTGTCTTCTGAGGTTCCCTCATGATGAACCTCAACCTCCACCACGCCCTGTTCCACGGCGACATCTCACACTTACTGCTTGGCCCGTCATCCCTGCTATGGTTTTTATCAACACATTCCTCCACAGGCAATGCCGTGCCTTTCACCAGCTCAGGAACAACATCCTCAGCAGGTGGCATCAATGTCCTCAACACTTCCTGAAGCTCTTCCTCGAGAGCCTGTACCTCCTCCTGCACTTGCACTTCTGCACTTTTCTCCTGCCTAGTAACAGTTCTTGTTATGTCACAGCTTGCCTCACACACACGCCAGTCTCCTCTATGGGATCCTCTACTACTTCACTCCACAAGCGCCCAAGCCCTTGCTTTCGCGTGGGGCTCTCAACAACAGCTACCACACTGGTAACGGGTGCTTCACTAGTTTGTGCAGGCGCCCTCCTCACCTTCACACACACGCTGCCGCCATATGGTCGTACGCCCCACATAACCTGCGCGTATATCTCTGTCCGGCATACGATACCATAACTTGTGTCCTGGAGTCCTCCAACACGACGTAAAACGGTATGGGATGTCTCAGAGTCATCTTCAAGGAAAAGATTCCCTCCAGACGGCCCATGTAAGCACCAGCCACTCACTTGCCCTGTTGAGCCAGATGTATGGTCCCATATGCCTCGAAAACACTCCTGATATCAGCCTCATCTGCCTCAAATGGGACATTACGAATCTTAACCCACGTAAAGTGGCGAGATACGTCGATCAAACGCACCTTCACAGCTGGAGTAGCATCAAGACTCACGTCTTGGAATCTCGTCACCAAAGACTCGTACACGGACGTGGAATACAGTTCGACAAAGATTCTGTATGCCCCATTCAGGGCAACACCATACACCTCATCATCCTGGACACCATACGTCTCCCTAATGATGGTCGGGAGTAATACCTGCACTGAAGAGGGTGAAATTGCCCCACGAAGCAGCTCTATCCCGATGGTGTTTACGTGCCTCCTCACACTCAGCGCCATGTTGGTACAAGTAGCTCGCTTGAAAACAGCAGAGGGGTGCAAAGCACAACCGCTCCATAATTCAACATTGATACTACTCCATCTACTGAATAACTACATCATACATAATGGTACTAAAACTAACCTAAGACAGCCTAAACTCTGCTTCCACGTACAGTGCTACACAAGTACAAAGGTTTTTATAAAATAATATAATGGTACACAGTATTGCTTACACTCCTACCCCCCCCACAAGTGAAAACTGTCCAGCTTCACCTGGCAATACACAATATAAAAAACTCGTTCACTGAAACATGTATAATGAACTTATGAAAAACATCTGTAACAATATAAAAGCAAGAAACAACCCAGGCAATATCTTACATTATATATACAATACCTAAACATACCACTACTTGAAAATAGGTATGAATGCCTCATTATTGTGACAATGTTACATTGTTCAATTTAAATTATGCACAAAATACATGTATAGGTAGACACATACGGTTACAAGTATCAAAAATCTCTACTGGCAAGATTCCAGTCCAATCATAATGGCACTATTCCTCCCAAAACACACCATCCACACCCTACCTCTAAATACCCTATGCTTATTCTCTGCTCATCTGTTGGTGTGAGCAGACGTGTGCCTGCTTCCCTCTCTCGGCGATTGGAAGACTTCCTGTTTTTTTCCAATATGGCGCAGAGTGTAAGGAGGAGGGTAAATACTCTGGACATCCAGCTGGTTCGTGGGGCGATTTTGCCACAAGCTGCTCCTGTGCTGTTGCCATTAATCATCCGGGATACGTATGGTATTCAGGATGAAGAATTGTATCACTTAATGGCGCATACAGGGTGTTTGTTAAGTTGTTGAACACCAGCGTCTATGAGAGGCTGGTAGAGAAATATCAGGATGTGCGAGTGGACGCCAATTCTATGGTGAGTGTCTGCCTTCATGATGTCTCCAGGCATTATTCATGGGTTAGAGTGCGAAATGTACAGTTTGAGGCTGATGAAACGGGCATACGCAATGTTTTCAAGGGCTATGGGACCGTTCACCTGGCACAGCCCGGCAAGTGGGTAGAAGGTGCATACGTGGGATTCCCAGAGGGCACGTTTTCACTGAAAATGAAGATACGGCACCCCATACCATCATATGTTATATTGGAGGCCTTCAGGACTCAGCTCATCGTGTCCTATGCTGGGCAATGCAGGACCTGCAGGCGTTGTGGTGGTTTTGATCACATTGCTGCATATTGTGAACAACAGACTCGACTTCTTGGTTTAGAATGTACTGCTGCAGGGGAATCTGGGTAAGTTGGACGTGCTCTGGAGCTACAGGAAGGACAAGGGCCTGGTCGTCTGTGGAGTGAGGAGGTGGAGCGAGCAGAGGCAGTGGCGGGTGCGGACCTGACGGCCCCTGTGGCTGGGGGCCCTGTGGGACCCATTTTGCCTGATGGTGGGGGGCGGCATGATTCGGCGGAGGAAGCCATCGACGAGGTCCTAGAGACGGTGCTCACCTCGCTGTTTCCCCAGTCCGATGGGGAGGGCAAGTCGGTGACGAGGGCTGGGGTGAGGAGTGCTGCAGACCTGTGTGGACAGCAAAATGAGCCATGTCTCACGGGGCAATGTGCCCAGATGGTGGGAAGGTTGGACATGTGGTGGAGGTGGAGGTTCACCATGAGGTATCACAGGAGGTGAAGGTGGAAACAGGTGGAGTCACGCGCAAGCGTGAGGCTGTGACATCGGATTCAGATGATGTCCTGACTCCAGCACAGAGGACCGGCAAGGTAGTGGTGGTGGAGGAGGATGGTGGTGGTCCCTCGGGGACTTTGGACCCGGAGCTGGACTGGGGAGACGTTAAGGCTGCCAGTAGAGACATGCATAAAGGATGTCTGAAAGGACATGGTGGCATTGTGAGGAAGGTGTCAAAGCACAGGGAGAAGAAACCACCGCTGGCCTAAGGTGTATGACAGTTAACGTTAATGGTTTGTGTCAGGATGTGAAGTGTGCATGGTTTGCAAGTTTCTTGTGCCGGCATAGAGTGGATGCTGTATTTATGCAAGAGCACAATATCAAGGTGGGGCGTGTATTGGAGATGAATGGATATAGAGCTTTTGTGATGCAGACGGGATGCTTGAAGGGAGGGGTGGGAGTCCTACTCCGGAAGGCGAGCCCATTTGTGGTTAGTAGAAATGAAGGGGGTGTGAGGGGCGTATTATCAGAGTGGATGGATGGTGGATAGGCGAACGAGTGGCGTTAATGTGTGTACGCATCCGCGGAGAGTGATGCATGTCTGAAAGCGGATTTTGTGAGGGATGAGCTCGTTTATTATTTCTCTTCTTTACCACCTGTTGCTATTGTGGGAGGGGATTGGAATTGTGTTATTCGCAGGGCAGACGTTGAGCCATGTGGGGCAGGGCATTTTTCAACTATCCTAGGTGATCTTCTGAGAGATGTGTGTCTATGTGACGTATTTGGGGGTGGGGCTTTGGAGGTAGAGCATACTTTTGTTAGACATGGATATGCAGCGAGGCTAGATCGGGTGTACATGACAAAGCGGGTAAGAGTGGAGTCCTTGCGTATGGTGGAGGTGGAATATTCTTATCATAGGGCGGTTGTGGTAGACCTGGGGTGGGATGGGCTGGCCAGGAGGTGTAAGAGTTATTGGAAACTAAATACGAGGATCCTGGGTGATGAGGAGGGGCAGGGAGGATTTGAGATGTTGTGGGCAGAGCTCATTGAGGAAAGACGGGGCATAGAGGATTTACTGGGGTGGTGGGACTGGGTGGCTAAGGCACGAATACGTAAGTTTTTTGTTAGATTTTTAGATTTTGCCACCGAAGTGGCTAGTTTATTGTGCACCCCATATCCATCCTGTGGACGGTAGTGCAAGAGTATATGGATACACAAAAGGCCCAGGAACTAGGCCCCAAAGGGTTAACAGGAATACATATGGATTTATATCTACATATCTGCAGTTCACTTATCTGTTACAAGCAAATTTAGGAAATTTGCTTAGTATATCTCGTATCTTATTTTCATTAATAAGATATCTTGACATGTCACATAGGTTATTATACTGTCTGTCTCTGTATTCTTCAATAAGTGGACAATTAAGCACATAGTGTTCAAGACAGTGACCATATGCCTGATCACATAATTTACATTTAGTTTGATCATCATGTGTGTGTCTCCCAAACTGCCAGAAGTACTTGTAACCAAGCCTAAGCCTGGCCACTACAACATCAGTCAGTCTGTTCACATTGCAAGTTTCTCCATAAACATACTTATCTACGTTCATGTTTTCATAGTGGGTTATAGATCTACTCAGGCTTCTAACTGCATTCCTATAACAATCATTTTCATTATTTACTTCTCTCCTAATATTATTCCTAATGCTAGACACAGTTATACCAAAGTTATATTCAACATTCTCCTTCTGGGTACTCTTCTTGGCTAACATATCAACTTTATCATGAAGGAGTAATCCAATGTGTGATGGGATCCATAGCAATTGTACATTAATTCCTTTGTCCCTAATTTTTGAGTATCTATACCTGGCTTCTCCAATGAGCATGTTGTTGGAGTCATTATATGAGTCAAGAGCCTTCAGTGATGACATAGAATCAGTAATGATGATAGAGTCAAGCTCAGTGTCATAGGTTAGCTTTAGCGCCATTAGTTTTATGTGAGGGAGGAGAAACACATAATGCAACAATCATGGGCTCCTTCAGTACCTAGAGGGTAGGTTGAGGGATTGCTATGGGAGAGGTGGACATGGGGGAGTATATCCTGTGGAGGAGATAGAAACGTTGAAGGGAAGGATTCATGAGCTGCAAAATAAACGGTTTAATGCGATGCATGTGCAGGGGGGGCTGAGGAGGTGTTATGGGGCGATCGACCGTTGGCATGTATTTTACGGAGTCAGCAGCAACGTCGGACGGCCACTGAGATTGGTAGGTTAGACGTCCACTCTGAAGTGGGGGGTTATCGTGAGGGGCAAGTGTTGCGGACAACTGAGGGGATGAGTGGTTATGCGGATGCATAGTATGAGCAGTATTTGGGAAGTAGTGAAGTGGGAGGTGCAGCATTGCATAGCATCTGCAAGCTAGTGCCATGTTCATTGGGGCATAGTGATCGAGTAGCGATGAGTGGGGAGATAGATGAGGGCGAGGTTTGGCGGGCATTAGTGAGTATGCATATGGGAAAGGCCCCAGGGATTGATGGATTACCCTGTGAATTTTACCTGCAGAATTGGAAGTTAATGCATGGATTCCTGGTGGAGTTAATGAATATCATGAAGGAGCAGGGGGTGTTGGGGGAGTTGCAAGCCACAGCAGTGGTTGCTCTGGTCCCAAAGGGAGAGGTCCGGAATACCCTAAAGGATTATCGGTCGATATCTTTGCTTTGTGTGGGTTATAAATTGTTTGCCAAAATACTGGGAAATCGCTTAAAATGTGTCGTGGGGCGTGTCATATCTGGAGGGCAATATGGGTTGCCTGGCAGATCTATGGTCGAGGGCCACGGACGTCTTACCTGGAGTTTACCTGGAGAGAGTTCCGGGGGTCAACGCCCCTGCGGCCCGGTCTGTGACCAGGCCTCCTGGTGGATCAGAGCCTGATCAACCAGGCTGTTGCTGCTGGCTGCACGCAAACCAACGTACGAGCCACAGCCCGGCTGATCAGGAACTGACTTTAGGTGCTTGTCCAGTGCCAGCTTGAAGACTGCCAGGGGTCTGTTGGTAATCCCCCTTATGTGTGCTGGGAGGCAGTTGAACAGTCTCGGGCCCCTGACACTTATTGTATGGTCTCTTAACGTGCTAGTGACACCCCTGCTTTTCATTGGGGGGATGGTGCATCGTCTGCCAAGTCTTTTGCTTTCGTAGTGAGTGATTTTCGTGTGCAAGTTTGGTACTAGTCCCTCTAGGATTTTCCAGGTGTATATAATCATGTATCTCTCCCTCCTGCGTTCCAGGGAATACAGGTTTAGGAACCTCAAGCGCTCCCAGTAATTGAGGTGTTTTATCTCCGTTATGCGTGCTGTGAAAGTTCTCTGTACATTTTCTAGGTCGGCAATTTCACCTGCCTTGAAAGGTGCTGTTAGTGTGCAGCAATATTCCAGCCTAGATAGAACAAGTGACTTGAAGAGTGTCATCATGGGCTTGGCCTCCCTAGTTTTGAAGGTTCTCATTATCCATCCTGTCATTTTTCTAGCAGATGCGATTGATACAATGTTATGGTCCTTGAAAGTGAGATCCTCCGACATGATCACTCCCAGGTCTTTGACGTTGGTGTTTCGCTCTATTTTGTGGCCAGAATTTGTTTTGTACTCTGATGAAGATTTAATTTCCTCATGTTTACCATATCTGAGTAATTGAAATTTCTCATCGTTGAACTTCATATTGTTTTCTGCAGCCCACTGAAAGATTTGGTTGATGTCCGCCTGGAGCTTTGCAGTGTCTGCAATGGAAGACACTGTCATGCAGATTCGGGTGTCATCTGCAAAGGAAGACACGGTGCTGTGGCTGACATCCTTGTCTATGTCGGATATGAGGATGAGGAACAAGATGGGAGCGAGTACTGTGCCTTGTGGAACAGAGCTTTTCACCATAGCTGCCTCGGACTTTACTCTGTTGACGACTACTCTCTGTGTTCTGTTAGTGAGGAAATTATAGATCCATCGACCGACTTTTCCTGTTATTCCTTTAGCACGCATTTTGTGCGCTATTACGCCATGGTCACACTTGTCGAAGGCTTTTGCAAAGTCTGTATATATTACATCTGCATTCTTTTTGTCTTCTAGTGCATTTAGGACCTTGTCGTAGTGATCCAATAGTTGAGACAGACAGGAGCGACCTGTTCTAAACCCATGTTGCCCTGGGTTGTGTAACTGATGGGTTTCTAGATGGGTGGTGATCTTGCTTCTTAGGACCCTTTCAAAGATTTTTATGATATGGGATGTTAGTGCTATTGGTCTGTAGTTCTTTGCTGTTGCTTTACTGCCCCCTTTGTGGAGTGGGGCTATGTCTGTTGTTTTTAGTAACTGTGGGACGACCCCCGTGTCCATGCTCCCTCTCCATAGGATGGAAAAGGGTCGTGATAGGGGCTTCTTGCAGTTCTTGATGAACACAGAGTTCCATGAGTCTGACCCTGCGGCAGAGTGCATGGGCATGTCATTTATCGCCTGTTCGAAGTCATTTGGCGTCAGGATAACATCGGATAGGCTTGTGTTAATAAAATTTTGTGGCTCTCTCATAAAAAATTCATTTTGATCTTCGACTCTCAGTCTGGTTAGCGGCTTGCTAAAAACTGACTCATATTGGAACTTGAGTAGCTCACTCATTTCCTTGCTGTCATCTGTGTAGGACCCATCTTGTTTAAGTAGGGGCCCAATAATGGACGTTGTTCTCGATTTTGATTTGGCATAGGAGAAGAAATACTTTGGGTTTCTTTCGATTTCATTTATGACTTTTAGTTCTTCCCGCGATTCCTGACTCCTAAAGGATTCTTTTAGCTTAAGTTCGATGCTTGCTATTTCTCTGACCAGTGTCTCCCTACGTCTTAACAGGGCAAGGAATTATGAGAATCTTAAACCAGGTGTTTAGGTTTATATGGGGTTCTGAGTGTGATTGGCTGAGGAGGGAGGTGGTAATGCTGCCGGTACGTCAGGGAGGGTTAGGGTTATTGGATCTACGGCATTGGGTAAAATGTGCTTACTTATGAAGGGAGTATGCACGAGTCGGGTGTGGGGGTGTTACAGCTTCTGTATGAGGGAGTGCAGACGTGGTATGTGGGTGCAGAGTTGAGGGAATGTGAGGAGGTGCTGCGCACCCTTATGGTCCTATGGGAGCCTGGCAAGATCTGCATAGGGGTTTTGGTGAGAGTAATTGGGAGCCGGGTGGTGGTGTCGGTGGAGGGACTATACCCCATGTATCGATGGGGAGATATTTGGTGTCGTTTTCGTAAGTTGAAGCTCAGACCTCGGGTGCAGGAGGTTATGTTCCATTTCCTGCATGGCATTTTGCCATCAGGAGCCGTCCTGCAGGCGAGGCGAATAGTAGAGGAGATTGGGTGTGGAGTGTGTGGTGGAGAGGATATTTCATATCATGCGGTGTATTTTTGCGAATGTTTGGGGAATGTTAGGGATTGGATGAGTAGGATAGTGAGGCTAGTGGGAGGGGGGCATACCGGTGCTGAGAGCACTCGTTTTGGATGTGGGAGGGGTGCCAGAGAGTACACAACGAGCATTGGCATATTTAATAGTAGATTTCGTGTATGTGTCGTAGGGTATGCGTAGGAATGGGGATTGGGTTGCCAGGAAACGGGTAATGGCAGCTACTTTTTATGGGACGGTTTGCAGGAATAGGGAAATATATAGATCGCGGTGGGAGGGAGCCTTCCTCGCAGGTTATCGTGGTTTAACTATTGGGATCTTACTAGCTTTGTAATGAGGGAGGGTTGTCACGGCTGGGGCAAGGATTGAGAATGTCATCGAGGGTTCCAGTGGGCTCGCTGTCGGGAGTGTGTGTGTGTGTGTGTGTGTGTGTGTGTGTGTGTGTGTGTGTGTGTGTGCACTCACCTAGTTGTACTCACCTAGTTGAGGTTGCAGGGGTTGAGTCCAAGCTCCTGGCCCTGCCTCTTCACTGGTCACAACTAGGTCACTCTCCCTGAACCATGAGCTTTATCGTACCTCTGCTTAAAGCTATGTATGGATCCTGCCTCCACTACATCGCTTCCTAAACTATTCCACTTCCTGACTACTCTGTGGCTGAAGAAATACTTCCTTTGGCTTTTGCTGCTATGTCGTTTTCATATTGTCGTTGGGCCTCCCTTCTTATCTGTGCATATTCGTTTCTGGCTCTACGACTGCTCTCCTTATTCTCCTGGGTCCTTTGCCTTCTATATTTCTTCCATTCCCTAGCACACTTGGTTTTTGCCTCCCTGCACCTTTGGGTGAACCATGGGCTCATCCTGGCTTTTTCATTATTCCTGTTACCCTTGGGTACAAACCTCTCCTTCAGCCTCCTTGCTCCATTGTTGCTACATATTCCATCATCTCATTAACTGGCTTCCCTGCCAGTTCTCTGTCCCACTGAACCTCATTCAGGAAGTTCCTCATTCCGTAGTGTAGTCCCCTTTCTTGTAGTTTGGTTTCATTTGTCCTGGCCTTCCTGCTTCCCCCTCCACTTGTAGCTCTACTGTGTATTCGAAGCTCAAAACCACATGATCGCTGGCCCCAAGGGGTCTTTCATATGTGATGTCCTCAATATCTGCACTACTCAAGGTGAATACTAAGTCCAGTCTTGCTGGTTCATCCTCTCCTCTCTCTCTTGTAGTGTCCCTTACGTGTTGGTACATGAAGTTTTCCAGTACCACCTCCATCATCTTAGCCCTCCATGTATCTTGGCCCCCATGTGGCTCCAAGTTCTCCCAGTCGATCTCCTTGTGGTTAAAGTCACCCATGATCAGGAGCTTTGCCCTGCATGCATGAGCTCTTCTGGCCACTGCAGCCAGTGTGTCAACCATCGCTCTATTGCTCTCGTCATACTCTTGCCTTGGCCTCCTGCTGTTCTGTGGTGGGTTATACATCACTGCAATTACCACCTTGGGACCTCCAGAGTGAAGTGTTCCCGCTATGTAATCACTTTCTTCTCTGCTGTCTCCTCTCTCCAGCTCATCAAAATTCCATCGGTTTTTGATCAGCAGTGCCACTCCTCCACCCCCCCTGTTCCTTCTGTCTTTCCTCAGGATCTGGTATCCCGTTGGAAAGATGGCATCTGTTATCATACCTGTAAGCTTGGTTTCTGTGAGCGCTATGATGTCCGGTGATGCCTCTTTGACTCTTTCGTGCCACTCCTCCCACTTGTTTGTTATTCCATCAGCGTTTGTGTACCATACCTTCAGTTTCCTTTCCAACACTGTGGTTTGGGGGGCCTGTGGGGGTGGGAGACCTGGTAGCATACTGTGGGATTCTATAGTTGGGGGTTGGGTGGAAGCTGTGGGTATGGATTGTAGTGTGTGTTGGGATGGTGTGATAGGTTGTGGGGTTCTGAGGATAGTTGTGTGTGTGCTTGCCCTTGCTGCTCTGTTCTGCTCTGACTGACCTCTGCTGGTTCCATCCTTGTCTCCTTTCCTAGCTCCTTTCACTTTTTTGTCCTCTCCCTCAGCTGCTGTCATTCTGTTTGTGTTCTGTCTCTGTCTAGGAACACCTTCTTGTACTCTTCCGAGTTTTTCAACCGTGGTTTCTCTTGGAGGATCCTGTTCCACACTGTTTCTTTCTTGAGAATCAGCTTGATCGGTAGGTTTCTCTCCTTCAAGTACCCGCCTATTCTCTGAAAATTTACAATCTCGTCCATGTCTTCTCCCACTATTTCCATGATGATTTTCTCAATCTCTTTTCTTTCTTTCTGCCGTCTTTCAGTGTGTGTCCTTTCCTCTCTCTCCCGAAGCCCATGAATAAACACTAATTTTGCCCTTTCCTCCTCCAATTGCCTCTCCCTCTGTGACTCTGGTTCCTGTCTGTATGTGGTCATTTTCTCCCTTGATTTTTCCAGTGGCTCTTGGTAGCATGGTTGTGCCTCAGCATTCGACCTATCTCCCTCTCCATCTGCACCCAGCTGCTCTTCCCTTTCACTCCCTGGCCCTTCTTTGCAGGCTGATATGACCTTAGCATAATTCATATCTCCTTCCTTCCTGTTCGGCCTCTCAGTTTCATATCCTGTGTATTCTCTGGTTACTGCCCCTGTGACTTGCTTCAGCCTGTTTACCTCAACTTCTAGGATCTTTATCCTTGCTACTGCAGTTCCGACTTGTGCCTCCCAATTCTTCGTCTCCTTCTCCAACCTCTTTTCCAATTTCACAGATAGCTCTTTCTCCATTTTTTCAGAAAGCTCTCCTAATTTTCTATCCCATTCTTGTTCCATCCTTTTCCACTGCTCCTCCATCCATTCCTCCCTACCAATACCATTGTCATCTGATCCCTGATTCCTGCGAGTCCTAACCATTTTTTTTTTTTTTTGAAGAGAACGGGAGAGAGAGAGAGAGAGAGAGAGAGAGAGAGAGAGAGAGAGAGAGAGAGAGAGAGAGAGAGAGAGAGAGAGAGAGAGAGAGAGAGAGAGAGAGGGTGAAGACGTGTCACCGTGTGCTCCACAAACTTTCTTAATATTACTTAAATACGAGGGTTGGTGAGGATAAAAACTGTTCAGTGACGTAGTACTACTTACAACACATTAGTACAAGTAAGCCAACTCCTCCACTGAAGATTAAGTGATAGTGAGAAGGCAACACTTCCAGCTCGTGGCCCACTGCCGCCCGCCATCTCTACCCACCGGCTATAAACATCCCCACCCACCCACACTCCACCCCACCCACGACATCACCACCCACCCTCTCTCTCTCCTGTGAACTTCAAACCTACAAGCCTCCTCTGGGATGACTTCACACCGCAAAATAGCAAGATTATCTACGCTATCTGGCTATTGTCCCAGTAGATACTGCAGTGTTTGTGGGTATACCACAAGGGACAAAGATCTTCTTGGATGTAAGGAGCCTACTTGTTCCAACTACTGCCACACAGATTGCATTCCAGAAGAAGAATTTTGTTGCAGCCAGGTTGAAAATTTCAGAAAATTTAAGGATATCCATAATCCTGTGGTATATGTGGATACAAGCCTGGAGCTACAGGAGGAAGGTTCAGAAGTCCTACCTCAGGGACTCCTGTCCAAAGATCAAGACTGCCCTCTTGGGCTGTGTTGTAAAGTTGCAGCTAAGATAATCCATCACAGGGAAGCACTTCATGAGCTCCTCAAATCATTAGATAACCTACAAGCTATTGTAGAAGGCCAGTGCAAGCCTACATCAAGTGACGTAAGCTGCTCAGCTGATGGTGACACTATTGACAAAGACTGGAAGTCCCACACTGAGCTTAACTCAGGGGTAAACAACTGGTGGAATTCTGTCATCGCTAAGGTCCCACAGACTGACAGAGTTCAAAACACTACCTTTGGGAATTCTAACACAATTCCTCTGACCACCACAGAGGGAACAAATCCTCTTCCCAGCAACGTGGGAAGCCTTGGATCTGTTAATTCTCCTACACCTGACATCTCTGCTTCAGCCACTGCCAGTCTACTTGACAGTGCACATACCATCTCTGATCCTACACCTGTCAGCACACCTGCCGATACTATTCTAGAATCTGGTAGTAGTGCTTCGACAGCAAGTTCTGAGCCAGGAGTTTCTCCACCAGAGAACGGTGCAGTTAGTGATCAGGGAACTATCACTGCACCTGATCACCTACTGCGCCGAAGTACGAACAGCAGGGACACATCTGTCAGAACTGGTAGAGGACGGGGTAGAGGACGTGGAGGAGGACGTGGAGGAGGAAGACATCTACAGCCGTCTCACCCTCCACTAACACAGTTCCAGCGGCAGAATCTGAGGACAAATCTGCGAAACACAGGAGGTGCAACAAATCCTAGTCCACCCTCCCAGGCACCTAGGCTGTGCTCTCGCTGTCACCGGAAGGGGCACTCTGCCAACAACTGCCTGCGAGATACCAGGTGTAATTACTGCTACAAGAAAGGACATAAGGAGGACCAGTGTCGGAAGAAAAAGGAACTTGACAGACAGGGCCACCTGTTTAGAGACCTGTTCTCAGAACAAACCAGCAGGATCTCTGAATTGGTGAACACTCTCACACGTCACCCACTTAGCTACTCCTATCCCAGCCCAGCAGGTGGGATTGGGCCTTATACAAGACCACAGACCTACATCCCTGCAGCTGCCTCAGTACCCTACCTCTCTCAAGGGCAGGCACCTTACATTCCCTACACACCCACCACCTCAAGCTGACCACTTCATCATGAGGAGCCAGTCTATCAGCATCCTGTCGGCCAACATTAGAGGTTTCATTACTAATGTTGGAGAGCTCACACATAGCTTTGTGAACACTCGACGTCCCGACATGATAGCTGTTGTTGAAACATTTTTGGATGACAGGACTCCAGAAAATTTTGCAAGAATTGCTGGCTACACCTCATGGATGAGAAGAGACAGGCAAGGGCAAGGAGGTGGTGTTGCTGTGTGCTTCTCTAAAAGTGTTCATGCCCAGCACATAGATGTTGCCACCCCTACACATCTTGAAATGATGTTCTTCAAGCTCTGTATAAACACTAGTACCTCTGTACTAGCATGTGCAATGTACAGACCTCAGTGGCAACATGCAGACCCTATCAACTTCCTAATGGAAAATATTGACTCCCTTCTGCTACAACACAACTGTCAACATATTATAATTGTTGGTGACCTCAACCAGCACCTTATACAGAGGGACTTTGATGACCTTCTTGCAGTGTTTGACATGAGAAACTTTGTTGATTTCCCTACTCATATCTCTGGCTCCTCCCTTGACCCAGTAGTGAGTGATCTGGCAGAAGGCATAGTCACTTGTCAACCCCTCGGCTACGTTGGATCGTCTGACCACAAGGCTGTTTTTACCACACTTAAGATCCCAACAGAACGAGGTGAGGAGTCCACACGCACAACCTGGCTATGGGAAAGAGGTAATTGGCCAGCCCTTTGCTCTGAGCTCGCCACCACCGACTGGAATGCTCTTCTCCAGGGGGATGTTGACAACCAAGTGAAAGCCTTCACTGGACACATCCTTAATCTGCAACAAGAACACATTCCTCACCGGCAATATGTGACAAAGCCTACAGATCAGCCTTGGTTTGGCTTTCGTTGTAGAGAGGCTGCTACTGCTAAGTACAAAGCATGGCGAAGGTATAAGAGACATCCTACCACCTATAACAGGAACTTGCACATGCAAGCCTGTAGGCATATGGGTGATGTTCAAAAGTGGGCCATTGCTAAATGGGAGGTGGACACTAAAAGAAAGTTAGCATCAGGTAGGGTAGGCTCCAAAACCTGGTGGTCCCTGGTCAAGGACAGACAAGGTTATCTGCCTGATGAACTTATTCCACCTCTAAATCGACAGGATGGGACCACCTCTACTAGTAGTCAAGAGAAGGCGGACCTCTTTGCTGAACACTTTGCTACCAAAATGCAAGTTCCTGATCCAGCAAGGGACCCTCCTTGGCTAGCTGCAAGAACTGTGTCAAAACTGTCAGTGGTGACAATAAGGCAGGAGGAGGTGCATTTCCTTCTTAAATCACTTGACCAAGAAAAGGCTGTGGGCCCAGACAAGTTGAGCCCAAGATTGTTGAGAAGATGTGCAGACCAGCTAGCAGCACCTCTAACTCGCATCTTTCAGCACTGCCTAGTACAGTGTAAATGGCCCTCTCCATGGAAAGAGGCAAATGTAGTCCCTGTTCACAAAAAGAAGAGCAGAGCAGAAATCAGCAACTACAGACCAGTGTCACTCCTGTCAATCACTGGTAAGATCCTTGAGACAATAATCTCAAGACAAATGACAGATTTTTTTGACTACCACTCACTACTTTGTGATCGTCAATATGGCTTCAGGAAAGGTTACTCTGCTGCTGATCTGTTGTTAAACCTCTCCACTAAGTGGCACCAGTCACTGGATGAATCCAAAGTCAGCTGTGTGGTAGCACTGGACATTGCTGGCGCTTTCGACCGGGTGTGGCACCAGGGCCTCTTAGCAAAACTTCAAGCACTGGGAATTGCAGGCTCTACGCTATGTCTCCTCAGTGATTACCTTCATGGTAGATCTCTAAGTGTAGTCCTCAATGGAACGGAATCAGCAAGGCATCCTATTGGGGCAAGCGTTCCACAAGGAAGTGTGCTGGGTCCACTGTTATGGAATGTCTACTTCAACGACCTTCTTCATCTCATCCCAGAATCACATGCATATGCAGACGACTGTACACTGACATTCACTTATCCAAGAGAAGAAATGCCAGCTGCTCTAAGCTACATCAATCACCAGCTGAGAGCTATATCAGCTTGGGGAAATAGATGGCAAGTAACATTTGCACCTGAGAAAACGCTGCTGGTGCAGTAGTAAGGATGAATGGGAGGATGTTGGCACCTGGAGAAGAAGTTGATATCCTTGGGGTGAAATTTGACTCCAAACTAACCATGAAGAACCATGTTGTAAATCTTGCAAACAAGGCAGCCAGGAAGCTTACAGCACTTCGCCGTATCTCGCATCTGCTTGACAGTAGGGGTTGCAAGATCCTGTACGAGGCACAAGTACGCTCACACCTTGAGTATGCTCCACTTTCTTGGTTTGCCTGTCCAGAACATCACTCCATCTGAGATCATACATACCCAGGATGACTCGAGTATGGAACACATTCGTACAGCATAATGATGTCAACGAGATAACGTCAGTTGATCAAATGAAAATGCTGGCCCACAGATGGCTCCAACTTCATCCTGTTCCCTACTTGTATGTCTCATAACAATAAAAATGCTTTCAAATGAGCTGATGTAGGTAA